>NC_048222.1:83554945-83613733 GCF_002007445.2 Ailuropoda melanoleuca | reverse complement strand
TTTTTCTTTTCTTTTCTTTCCCTTTCCTTTCCTTTTCCTTTTCCTTTTCCTTTCCTTTTCCTTTCCTTTTCTTTCCTTTTCTTTTTTTTGGGGGGGTACTAGTCACTCTGCCTGATGTAAGATGATATTTCATTGTGGTTTTGATTTGCATTTTTCTGATTAGTGTTATTGACCATCTTTCCATGTGTGTTTTGGCCATCCGTATGTCTTCTTTGGAAAAATGTCTGTTGTAGTCCTCTGCCTATTTTTTAATCACATTACATGTTGCGTGTGTGGTTTTTTTGTTTTTTGCTTTTTTTTTGGTGTTGAGTTGTAAGGTTTCTTTATATATTTTGGATGTTAATATTTTGGGGGGTTATTAACCTTTTGGTTAATATCCAAAATATATAAACTCAAAACTCAGCATTTTCAGGTATGTCTTTTGCAAATATCTTCTCCCATTCATTAGGTTACCTTTTTATTTTGTTGATGGTTTCCTTTGCCGTGCAAAAGCTTTTTAGTTTGATGTACTCCCAATTGCTTATTTTTGCTTTTGTTTCCTTTGCTGGGGAGACAGATCCAGAAAACTATTGCTAAAAGCCAAAGACTGAGAGATTACTGCCTGTTTTCTTTTAGGAGTTTTATGATTTTAGGGCTTATATTTAGGAATTTAATCCATTTTGATTTTGTGTATGGTGCAAGAAAGTAGTCCAGTTTCATTCTTTTGCATGTAGCTCACCAGTTTTCCCAACACTACACTTATTGAAAAAAACTGTCTTTTCCACATTGTTTGGTCTTGCTTTCTTTGTTTAGATTAATATATCATACAAACATAGATTTATTTTTGGGCTCTCTGTTTTGTTCCATTGATCTGTGTGTGTGTGTGTGTGTGTGTGTGTGTGTGTGTGTTTGACCACTATCATACGGTGAAAGTATTGTTTTGAATACTATAGTTTTTAGTATAGTTTGAAATCTGGGATTGTGATACCTTCAGTTTTGTTCTTTCCCAAGACTCCTTTTGTTTTTCAGGATCTTTTGTGAGTCCATACAAATTTTAAGATAATTTGTTCCAGTACTATGAAAAATACTATTGATGTTTTGATAGGGATTACATTAAATCTGTCAATTGCTTTGGGTAGTATGGCTATTTTAACAATATTAATTCTTCCAATACATGTGCATGGAATATCTTTCCATTTATTTGTGTTGTCTTCAATTTCTTTCATCAGTGTCTTATGGTTTTCATAGTAGAGTTCTTTCACATCCTTGGTTCAACTTATTCCTAGATATTTTGTTCTTTTTGTTGTAATTTTGAATGGGATTGTTTTCTTAATTTCTCTTTCTGCCACTTCACAGAAACACAGCAGATTTCTGTGTATTAGTTTTGTATTCTGTGACCTTAATTAATTGATTAGTTCTAAATGTTTTTATGCTTTGTATTTTCTTATTATTGTCTAAAGTGAAATAAAATGGTTAGTGCTTGAAAACCCCAAAGAATTTAAATAATTTTCATTGCCAAGGAAATTGTTTTTCCCAGTCTTGTTTCTGCCCTCCTTCTTCTGTCTCTCCCTCTCTCTCTCCATCCCTCTTTTTTCTTCCTCTTTCCTTCCTTCCATGCTTCATTCTTTTCCCCATCCCCACATTTTTTTGAATAAGTTTAAAATACATTGACTGCTAATGTTTCTGGGCTTTTGGTGTCCCCTAAGGAATCTAGTGTCTTCCTGAAAAGTTCTCCCATTTATTCTATTTCTTATAGCTCTGTTATTAAACACACGTTATAACTAAAAGAAATAAGATTTGGAGTAGGAAAACAACAGAAATTGGCTCTTAGCTACTTTGATATATGTAAAAAGCCCAACTGATTAATGTTAATATGATAAGAAATTAGCTTGGTCCTCTAATTTGATTACTCATAAATATTCTCATTTATTTTTGCCTTGAAAAATGTTTTCTCCTGACCTTTACCATATTCTACTTTTCTTGCCCTATGATGTTGGATGTAAACATATTTAAATAATACAACTAGGTGTCACTGAAATCCAAATTATGAAACACAATTATTTTAATGACCTTCCTCATTTGTGTGGTTTTTCAAACATGAACACAAATCCTGGTCCAAATGTCCAAGTTCAACAGTATGGAGGCAGCAGATACCTGGGACTCCGGGGATACACAGAGAGAAAAATTTGACAGAGTCTGAAGAATCATATTTCTTTTCTTGTTTTTTTTTTTTTTGAGTTTCTGTAAGAATGTGTACTAATTAATTTCCACTCTATCCATTTCAGATTGTGATGTTTATACCTAATAGAACAGCAAAAAGAAATCAGAGATGAGAGGGAGAGGGAAAGGAGAGCATTGATTAGAGTGATTAGGGTTCAATTAAGTATTGAGGGAAAGCTGTTGTGTGGAGTTCAATGGATTGAATACTGTTTATCTAAATTCTATTAATTTTGACATTTTCCAGCTTACTTATTTCTTCTTTCTCAGACTTTGAGGAATGATATAATTTGGTTCCACTGTCATATAAGGCTTCTTCAGGTACCTATTTTATTTCTTATTTTTCCATTACTTAGTTTTGGGCTTCATTCCATGGGCTGTATTCTGATTTGCAAGTTTACATATTTCATAGAAGTATAGTTTTTTACTCCACAAGGGAGTAACTTTTCATCAAATTGGGTTACTATGCAGGAAGCAAATTCCTAGACACCTAACTGGAGCCTTTATGGACCGTCAAAATCTACTCAACACCAACCTGGTCATCTTTTTACCAATTTACTTACAGAGAAAGTTACTATCTGTTTAAAGAGACAGATATAAATATAAGCAGAATATAGAAATTAATTTCACTTGGACTGACTATAAGAAAGAAGTGATATTTGGGGCGCCTGAGTGGCACAGTGGTTAAGCGTCTGCCTTTGGCTCAGGGCGTGATCCCAGTGTTCTGGGATTGAGCCCCACATCAGGCTCCTCCGCTATGAGCCTGCTTCTTCCTCAGGCTCTCTGCTCAGTGTGGAGTCTGCTTCTTCCTCTACCACTCCCTCTGCTTGTGCTCATTCTCTTTCTCTCCCTCCCTCTCTCAAAAGTAAATAAATAAAATTTTTAAAGATGCTATGCACTTTTTTCTAAGTATTTAACGGGTGTTTGGTATTTTAAATAGCTTCAAATATAGTCATAAGTTAACTTCCTTATGACTAGAATAATTGATATGCCAAGTATCAGAAGATCCATACACACTGTTTTAATTAAAAACAACTAACTATTTTTCTTTATTGGATATTCTTGTTGTACTTGTATTAAAATACAATTTAAGTGTCAAAATAATGCTCTGATTTGGATTTATATAGAGGTAACTGGAGGAAACTAAGACATTAATTGTACCACATAATGAGATTTTTTTCAAAGTACAGCTCTGTATGTATTCTGTGTGTATTACAACCTGTTAAAAAATGACAGAGATTAATTTTTCCTCTTCCATTAAAAATTAGAGAATGATCCTACCTTACAGTTATCTAAATTTAAAATAATTTTGATTGGTTCTTTAATTTTCTGCAAATATATAGAAACATAATACAATAAATGAGATTTGTAATCTTAGGATTTTTGGAATCCAAATGAACACCAAGAAATAGATATTTTAGAATAAAATTCATAGTCATCTTCATGTTCCCTACTCCAACCTACAGAGCTAAATACAGATTCTAAAATAAGACAAAATAAGTGTTCTGTTGTCTTTCCTTATCAACTTCTAGAGGAAATGACAATCCACTTCAAATGTGATATTATTCAGAAAACTAAAATTATTTGTGAGATCAGTAACAGAATCCCCTTGTTCCCAAGGAGTTCATAATTTAAAGATAAAATAGCAACTGATAAACATGCAATATAAAATATGTATATGCATAAATTCATATAAATATGCTTTAAAAGCAACATATATATCCTAACGTAGCATCTGGAATAAGGAGAAGAACTTAGCTATGACAGAAATAGAGCTGGTAAATACTCTTATTTACATCGTTTTAAGGCCTAATAAAAGCCATAAGAATTCCACATGTATGAGACTGCAAAAGCAGTATCACTGAACACTTGTATAGTGGCCCAAAGATCTGAAATCTACAAAATGAAGGCAGCGAAAACGTGTTTAAAAAAATGATAATAGCACAATCCAACTCTCTTATATTGTCCTTCACATAAAAACCCAGCAAGGTTCAAGTTTATTGGAATTTCATGGCATGCATTCCAGAATTTTTTCTTTTTTAATATAGTACAAAGTGACTACGTTAGTAGGAGTAAGTTGTTACACAATGAAACCTTATTCTATAACGTCATAAATTTCATGAGGGAAAGAAAATGTGTTCTCTCTACCTAGTTTGATCCTCAGTGCCTGGACCTAGTAGATTCTCAGTAAATAATATTGAAAGAATAAAATGTGGGAAAGACTGAAAGCAAAGTAGTGAAATGCAGGCAAACTCACAACAAGTATGAACAACTATTGTACGTAAAGCAGTGCGCCAGTGCCTCTAGTAGATGATGAAAAGATCACATGGGGTAACTCCCGGGAGAGTTCTCACCTACCTACATTTATTGAAATTTTAGCCATCCTTTAAAGCCCAATTCATATCACCTCTTTCTTTCTTTCTTTTTTTTTTTTTAAAGATTTTATTTATTTATTTGACAGAGAGAGAGAGAGACAGCCAGCGAGAGAGGGAACACAAGCAGGGGGAGTGGGAGAGAAAGAAGCAGTCTCCACACTGAGCAGGGATCCTGATGCGGGACTTGGTCCCAGGACCCTGGGATCATGACCTGAGTCGAAGGCAGACACTTAACCAACTGAACCACTCAGGTGTCCAGCACAGTGTCTTTAAAAAAGAAATCTTTTGGGGTGCCTGGGTGGCACAGTGGTTAAGCGTCTGCCTTCGGCTCAGGGCATGATCCTGGCGTTATGGGATCGAGCCCCACATCAGGCTCTTCCGCTATGAGCCTGCTTCTTCCTCTCCCACTCCCCCTGCTTGTGTTCCCTCTCTCACTGGCTGTCTCTATCTCTGTCGAATAAATAAATAAAATCTTTAAAAAAAATAAAAAAGAAAAAAGAAATCTTTTTAACTGACCTCTCAAAATTATATACAAATGTCTTATACATATATATATCTAGATATATATATCTAGATATACATATCTCTCTTTATATCTACATATCTCTCTTTATATTTCTTTTGAGATCTGGTCTATGATTTTCACCAGACCCTGAAATAAATTCTAGAACCTCTGTCTTAAGAGAATTTGCAAAAATTATAAAGATTAAGAAATTTTCAAAATTAGTATTTAACATCTGTGATAAGGAGATTGAGATGGTTAAATTAAAAAAATTTAACTGACTAGCAAGGAAGATGAAAGTAGATCAGGGGCACCTGGGTGGCTCAGTCGGTTAAGCATCCAATTCTTGGTTTCAGCTCAGTTCATGGTCTTGCAATTGTGAAATTGAGCTCTGTGTTGGGCTCCATGCTCAGTGGAAAGCTGGTTGAGATTCTCTCTCTCTTTCTCCCCCTGCCATCCCCCACTTGCTTGCAGGCACGCTCTCTCTAAAATAAATAAATCTTTAAAGAAAGAAAGGAGATAAATATTTTGAATATTCAGTTATTATCTCCATGATTTTTCTATTTTTCTTGGAAAAAAAGAAAAGAAGCATAGAATTATAGGAAAGAGAAGCCATGTGAAACAGAGAAATCTCTAAACTTACATGAAAAAGCCCTTCTTATCAAATGGTTTTCTATAAATCCAACTACAGCTGAGAGGCTTAAGGCAGCAAATTGTATTTTCAACAGTGGAAATGGATAAAATCTACCAGACCTTTTTGTAATGAAAAGAAACTGAAGCCTTTTTTTTTTCCCCAGTGAGTAAGGCAGATACCTGAATTATGCTAAACACACCCGTAACCATTTTTGAGAAGATACTAACTTATTCTTGGACATTTATGTAGCTATCAACTGAACCATGAGTTATATAACATAGTTGCAAACAAAAAGGGGATATTTAGGAAATTTAATTTTATACTAAGAAGTATTAAAAATAAAAAATTAAGAACTCTAAGTCCTATTTTCACAGAAAAATCTACTCTGACTTTCCAGGCAGTTACAATTAAGTGGGCCTGCTTACTTCCTTGTGTGCCTTCTTTGGTCCTTCAAGAAGTCATTATTGCGTGTGAACTGAGTGCCAGGCAGTATGTTAGATGCTATTTCTTAGAGATAAAAGAGAGCTTTTCCCCTTCAGGGAGATCAGTCCAGGCAGACAGACAAGAAAACAGGCAATTAGAGTGCACTAATGTAAGTTCTAGAAGGGAACACTAAGGATATTTGCAGGTATTTGGGAAAGCCAGATAACAGAATTGTAGTCTTCAGGTTGAGAATGCAGACGGGGTGTGGGTGTGTCATGGCAGACATCCGGAAGGAGGTGGGGCCTAAGCAGAGTTTAAAGAATTAAAATGCCTGGGTGGATGAGAAAGGGTATGGATTTTCAGGAAATGGGGAGACATACAAATACAAGGTGGCATGAAGAGTATGACAAACTCAAAAATCGTTAAGAATGACTAGAGCAGGGGTGCCTGGGTGGCTCAGTCGGTTAAGTGTCTGCCTGGGGCTCAGGTCATGATCCCGGAGTCCTGGGATCAAGCCCGCAACGGGCTCCCTGCGGAACAGGGATTCTGCTTCTCCCTCTCTCTCTCTGCCTCTCCCCCCGCTCCTACTTTTTCTCTCGCTTGCTCACTCTCTCTCTCAAAAAAATAAATAAAATCTTTAAAAAAATGACTGGAGCACAGGACATGGATGGCACAGTGTCAAAATGGAATTGGAAAACTTGGAAAACCAGATCAAAATATAGCTATGTTATTCTGCTGAAAAATTATGCAGTAGCTTCCCATCACGTTCACAATATTATCCACATTCCTCAGTGTGGCACCTAGACCTCACAGACTCTCTTGCAGGGTCACTTCGCCATTCACCCCTCTGAGTCTTCTCATCCCCCCAATGGTACCTCTTGGCTCTCAACTTATTTGCTTCTTCTATAGGGGTCCTGGATTCCCCCCCTTTTGTAAAAGATTGTATTTATTTGAGAGAGAGAGAGAGTGTGTGAGCAGGGAGATGGGCAGAGGGAGAGGAAGAAGACTCCCCACTGAGCAAGGAGCCTGCCTTGGGGCTTGATTCCAGGACTTGAGATCATTACCTGAGTGGAAGGCAGATGCTTAACTGACTGAGCCACCCAAGCGCCCCACATGGAAATCAGGGGCCTCATAGATGCTGACCTTTTTTTTCCTTCTTGGTTTTTCCATGCCATGCCTTCAGTTTTACTCTGCTTCAGAAGCCCTATACAAGTACTGGGTCATCCCACACCATAGGTGACAGTACCCCTCTGAGTTTTACACCGAGAATAGGCCCCCAAACTCTTCTAACTGCAGCTCTCCCTCTAACCTACACATCCTCTTTGAGAATTCATTCCAGAGGAGACATGAATTTTTCACCCTGTGCCATTCCCTATTTCTCTGTCTCCCTGAAACTTCATTACTTCCCTGAGAGAGGAAGGGATGAGTTTTTCCCTTTTGGCAAAGATTTCCCTTCTGTCATATATTGGCCCTTATATATCCCTGGCTTACTGGAATCTTAACAGTCAATTTGACCAGATACTGGGCCTTGTTGTACTATTTAGCAAATCCTTTTGGTAAAACTTTTTAAGTCTATAGGCGTATTGTAGTCTCAAAAACCTTATTTTATATCTCAAAATCTGAATATTGACTCTCTACCTTTACCTTCTTTATTAGCAATTCTAGACTATCTTGACGAAAGCATGCCTTTGGTAGAATAAAGATGAGGTGAGTAAAAGGAAATGCAAAGGAGAAAAGGTACATTCATACCATTCTACAAATAATGCCACGCTGCGTTTGTGATGCTTGGATGCTGGAAGGAACAAAGCAGTGTCTCAGGATCTTGATCTTTTGATAATAGAAACTGACATTCACAGGGAACAATGGGGTGGAATTTTAGCAAGGAAAACTTCAAAACCAGTTAAGTGTTTGGTGCCGCTACCATATAGAGGGTATATCTAGAACATTTAAATTAGATCGTGACCATATTAAGCAAATGATATAGAATGAAAGCAAAAGGAATCAACAAATTTTCTAGATATACCTTCTTTATATATAAAAAAACAAAACACAAGGAATATCATTCAAATTAGCAATGTATGCCTTGCATTCTACCGTACTGAAGGAATACCGTATTATCAATTACTCTCTCCCATAGTCATTTCTCAAATAAAATTGAGAGAAACGAATGAGTAATGTCATAGTTTAAAATGGAAGCCAAAATATTCAGGGAAGTTGTGGATGCCCTCCGATACGTCTGTTATAACATACTTCCTTTCCTTCTTTGCTCTACTTAGCATTTCCGTTTTTGTGGTTGGCTTTCTTGCTCTACTATATGGTAGCCCCAATTTATAACCCAAGGTCCAAAAGTTTAGACCTATGGAGAGAAGGTACAATGATGATTGCTTTGAAAACTTTAATTTGAATACATATCACCTGGGGCACCTGGATGGCTAAGTCAGTTAAGCATCTGCCTTTAGCTCAAGTCATGATCCCAGGGTCCTGGGATCAAGTCCTGCATTGGGCTCCCTGCTCAGCCGGAAGCGTGCTTCTCCCTTTGCCTGCCACTCCCCTGCTTGTTCTCTCTCTCTCTCCCTCTCAGATAAATAAATAAAATCTTTAAGATAAAATGAATACATATCACCTGGGGATTTTGTTAAAACGTAGATTCTGATTTGGTAGGTCTGAAACCAGGTGTGAGATTCTGCATTATCCAAAAGCCCCTGGGACACTCCCATGCCCCTAGTCATAGATCCCTCTTTGAGCAAGACACTAGAAGAGAACTCTCTGACTTGATTGGCGTACCTAGGTTCCATAATTATCATGGTTGTTTTTTTATTTGTATTTTTCCAAATGAATTTTAGACTTAATTTATGTAGTGAAGGGTGGGAGAATATGCCATCCCCAAATGTTTAGCATAAACATTATTTTTATCCAAAGCCACTTGACAAACAGCAGATACAAAAGCGGTATCGTGATCTCTTTTCTTCCTAAAAGCAGGAGATAAAACTCCCATATGAAAGATGCTCTCTCTGTACCAGGAAAAAAGAAACATTCTGTCACCAGAGACAGGGTATTGGGGCCAGAAAAATCTATACAAATAGACCTTCTTAAAATAACTCTGAGTTTCCTTTAACCTCCCTGTACATTTCAGTTACTTTTTTTTACAATTGCCACTCTGTTCAATCTAGCAAGTGGGTCTTGCTGCTTCTTTGGGTCTTCATTTCCCTATGGAGGCTCCCATGTATGAGTAAATATCTACATGCTTTTCTCCTATTAATCTGTTTTATGTCAACTTAATTCTCAGGCTTAGTCATAAACCCTAAGAGGGTAGAGGTAAAGTTTTGCTTTCCCTACAGTAGCTTCATAAAAAATTTCCAGTAGCTTCATAAAAAAAAAAAAGATTTCACAGAAAGTATTTTGATTGTAATTGCATTAGACTTTCAGATAAATTTGAGGAGAAATTGAAATATATATAATGTTGAACTTTCTTCAATTACCTAAATTTTATGTCCATCTATAGTTTGTAATTTTTTCTGTGTAGCAGTTTTGCTTATCTTGTATTAATTTTGTTCATAGAAACACAATATTTATGCTGCTATCACAAATAGAATATTTTTATATTATTACATTTTCTAATAGGTTATTGCTGGTGTGTAAAAACACCACTCACTTCTTCATATTGATCTTTTCCCCACAATCCCTTCAGAGCTCTCTTATTTGTTCTAACAGGGTGTGTGTGTGTGTGTGTGTGTGTGTGTGTGTATTTTTAAATTTTCAATAAAGAATATATTTAAAAACATCTCCTTTCTTACCCTGCAACACCTTGTTTCTATTACTTCCTTCTTTTATTGGCAAGGCACTCCAGTAAAATGTTGACTTTAATCAAGGATAGTAGGCATTGTTGTGTTATCTTCTCTTACTAGGTGATAAAACTATTAGGTTCTAGAACATGCTGCAGAATTACTTCCTATCTTAGGAAGTTTTTACGTACCATTTTCCCTGCCTGTGATGCTGTTTTCTCCATATTCTTCACAACTGGTTCATTCATGTCATTTATGCCAAAGCTTAAATCTCACCTGTGAATAATTCCTGAATCTTTCATGAATAATGGTACGGGAATCAATGACAAACTAAGGTAGGCAATGTAAGGGTAATTTAGTGGCCCCAGACTGAAATGTGCAGAGGTGGGTTGTGGCTTAAGTCACAATTGCTTTTGTTAAACTCTCCCTCTCTCTTTCTCTCTCGTTTCTTAGACAAACTCCTTCTAAGTTCTCAACATGACACAAGCCATTTCTATCCAGCTCAGCGGCTCGACTGGAATGGAAGCTTCTTCCTTGTTAAAGTAGCAGATTCTGGTTGTCCTCACTCAGGTTATGCACTCCTCCCCAAACAAATCACTGTTATGAGGGAGAGGAACCATGATCCTACCGCTGTGGTGGTGGAATGGGCACCCTGGCCAACAGTCTGTTCACAGTTTCTCAGTGCTGAGAATAGTTCACTCATCACTGAGATGCAGAGACCAAAACATCTGAAGTCCACTCAACTTGCTCCAAGATAACCTTTTCTGACACCCCTCCACCCTTTTATTGTCTATGTCAGCCCTTTGTAACTTTCATATCACTGATCCTGATGGGGAATTATTTCATGTATGGGTGTTTCCTGAACTAGAATGTCAGGTCCAGGACCGAAGGGGGCCGGGCTTCCTCTTTTACTGTGGCATCTCCAGGATATAAGATGGCTTCTGCCACATCGGAGGTATTCAATATTTCGTTAAAAAGAATCAATAAGCTTAACTGTAAATATCAGGAATCCACAATTGTAAAAGTTAACATTCTAATATTTATGAAGAGATGATGATACTCAATATTGTTGTCCCCTTAACTTGGAGGAAAGTTGGCAAGAGAAAGTTGAACATTCCCTTTTTGCTTCTCTTTTTTAAGAAAGTCTGTTGTGAGATTCTTTCTTAATGCCCAGCAGATCTATTAATCTCACCATGAATTTGAATGAATGAAATATTTAGACTGATATGTATGAATAGTTTTAGAATTATCTTTTTTTTGTAACTATACCCTGCCTTTTATACATACAATTATTAATGTATTTTCATATATGTCTGTGCTATGTTATCTTAGGCATTTTACTTCTCTAAAAGTCGTTTTCTTCTCTGTATGACTGGAGTCTTAATATTTACCTCACAGTGTATCATGAAGATTAAATTAGATAATGTATTTTTAAAAGCTAGCACAAAACTGGGGTGCCTGGGTGATTCAGTTGGTTAGGCATCTGACTCTTGGTTTCAGCTCAGTTCATGATCCCAGGGTTGTGAGATTGAGCCTTGAGTTAGGCTCCATGCTCTGTGGGGAGTCTGGTGGTCACCCTCTCTTTCTCTTTCACCAGTTCTCTAAATTTTTTCCAGTTCTCTAAAAATCATATTGCAGAAGTTGTAGTGAGTAAGGAGAAAGGGAAAAAAAAATAGTTGGGGCCATTTTCTCATAAGATGTCAGTGCCCATGGCAGACACCCAAGTCTCAGGAACTCACTGATGTTCATGTTGTTGGTAGAATGTGGAAGCAAGGAACACTGAGAATTGAACTTCATTCATGTTTTCTGCCATCTTCAAGTCATTCCTTTCAACTGGCCTATGAAATATGTTCTAGGGTTATTATGGATCAATATATTCGATGGGTTAACTGTTAAAGACATTGTTTTATATATAAAATAGTCTAACATATGCCAAGTAAAAATAAAAATAGAAACAAGCGCATATTATCCCGGGCAGCAGGGATCGTCTGAGCTCTCTAGGTCTCTTTGATGGAAGCTCTCCTTTTGGCAGATATACTCCTTCATGTGAGCCAGGTGCCCTCACAGTCCTGCTCCCAGATTCATGACTTTGATTTGCCTTTCTAGAGCTTTCCAAGTGAAGATACGAGAAGCAGGATGGTAGGCAGGACTCAACTTAGTGGGGGGCTGCGGGAACGAACTCCTTTTTGCTGGGAGAACTTCCTGGGAAATCAAAGATCAGTAAGGTGAAAGATAGCTGGAACAAAAGAGCCAGGAGGAGCAAATATTGAAAACTGGGTTCAAAGCCAAGAATTGCAGGACAAAGGAAACAATAAAAGAGGCAAGTTAAGGTGTTCCAGTCTATTTCTTGGAACAGGTTTTGTTGTTTTATTACTTCCTTTTATGTGTAAGCCTTCGTAGGGTGTGTGTATGTGTGGAAGGGGTGTTTAAGTGCGGGTGTGTGCATAAGAACCATGGAGGAGATAGACACTAATTCCAGCACAAATCAAATAGGGTCAGTGAGACCAAAGCAGACAGCCACCTCAGTCATTCAGATCTCAATACTGGTGCTATGTGTTTGTTTGCTTTTCCAAATTTTGTGGATTTCCTATTTTTCTCTTAATTTATTTACTTTTTCCTTTATTTCTATCTATCCACTTGGATACTTTACCACTGCCTGGCTGCATGTTTGACATATCTTCCAGGGACCAGCTTCCCTTCACATTTTCTCCTGGCCTATTCTTATCCATTCATACCCTTGCCTCCTTTTCTGTTTCATTGATTTTCTTATTTTCTTTTGTTCTCATGTTTATCTAGGTGTTGATTTCCTGTTCATCCTGACCTTTGATGCTGGTTTCAGCCTGTAGGTTTTGCCTGAGCGATGACTCACTTCCTGGATCATGGAACAGGGTTGGGTGGGTATTTCAAGCCCTGCAGTGGGCAGCCCGAAGTCAAGAATTGTATGCCTAGTCCCTGAGTTGGAAGAAGGGAGAAAGTACTAAAGGGAATAGTCACCTCTTTGGTTCTTGTATAGTTTTATCTAAACCCAGCCCAGCTGATCATCATTTGTTCGGTATTATTTGATTTGATTTGATTATTTTTTATTTTATTTTTTCCTGCATTTTTTTTATTTTCCAGGTTTTCTTATTATGCTCAGTTGTTTTAATTTGTGCTATTCCTTCTTAAGTGGACTCTGTGTCACCACTCTTTCTAGTTCATCTGTATGTCACAAATAAGCCCTGGTTATCTTTCTTCAAGTAAAGCAAGTTATGGCGCTCCTCTAATAACAAGTTCTTCTTGATTTCCATTACCTAAAAGAAAACCTTCCTAATGCCAAGCTTGATTACCAGGAGTTTCACAATTCTGCTGCAGCGCTGTCTTTCAAGCCTGACATCCCACTACCCATCACTCTTCTCTCTTCACCATGAACCTACACTCGGTTCCAGCAGTACTTCCCCAAATTGTTGGTGTCGTCTTATGATTTCTCAACATTACATACATTCCTTCCCCTGGAATCACTTTCTTCTATTTTTTCACTTTGGTTTTTAAAACTCACTTTCAAATATTGTCCCTTCTTCCTAGGCTGACTATAAAAAGTTCATTCATTTTCAATGCATTTTCTTTGTATCTTCTAAATTAAGAGTTGTTCTCCTCACTTTCCCCTCTCGTGTCTTTCCTCCTTGTCTTCTTTTCCCTTCCTTCTTTCAACAGGTATTTTTGGTGTGTGTACTCTGTGCCAGATAATGTGTTAAATCAAAATGTATGGTCCCTGTCCTCAAGGATCTTACATTTGTCATGTCATCTAATTGTTCGTGGCCTATGTCCCTCATTAGTCATAAACCACTCGGGGGCAGGAACTGTCTCGTCCTCATCCAATTTTCAGTAATACTTAACACAGGAGAGGGCACAGAATAGACTCTAAGCAATGTTTTTAGAAAGAATAAACAAATATGGTAATAATTTTTTGAATAAATATCTTTCTAGCTGTATATGTCTTTATATCTGCCACACAAACAAAAACGTAGACAGCACTACCATTTGGGCACTAGGCTAATCTCAGTATGTGCAGTATCTCATTTATGCTTCACGACTCCCTGAAAAAGTTCCTCTTGCCATCCCTCTTTTAGAGCCAAGGAAACTAAGGCGTGGAATAGTTACTCACAGAGCTACTGCATAAAACGTACAGCTCAGACCTGCACCAGTCCTGATGAACTTTAACACCTGAGTTCTTAATCACTTAAGAACTTAATCATTCTCTCAACTGTCTCCAGTTCCAGTCTTCTGGTCTGTCTTTGTTAACCATTGGAAATGTAATAAAAGAAGTGTTGTCATTTTTTAAAATCATGTAGATGCTTTAAAACTCAAATGGCTTAATGTTTATTCAGTATGTCATGATTTTTATGAAAGAGAAGGTGTCTTATCTCGAAAACAAAAACAAAAAAAAGTAACATGGAATGTTATAGTACTGAACGTACACATTCAATTTTAAATACTGAAACTAAGAGCATGGCATAAGTTCCTCTAAGGTATATGCCAAAGTTATTGCTTGCTTAAGACTTTCTCAACTTGGTACAAAATGTTTCTACCTTAAATTTCAAACAAGATCACAAGTAATTTCACAATCATCTGTCAGGGTACTTAAAGTAATGAGCTTTTGGAGGCTTACACCCCATAGGGCATGTCCTGATGACAAAATGCGTCATGAAACTAAAATAGAATTCTACCAACAGAAGTTGGGTGTTGTGGAGATACCATCACTGAAAGATTGATTTTAAAATTCAGAGACACTGTGGACTCTGGGAAACAAACTGAGGGCTTCAGAGGGGCAGGGGGGTGGGGGATTGGGATAGGCCAGTGATGGGTAGTAAGGAGGGCACATATTGCATGGTGCACTGGGTGTTATACGCAAATAATGAATCATGGAACATTGCATCAAAAACTGGGGATGTACTGTATGGTGACTAATACAACAAAATAAAAATTGTAAAAAAAACTAAAAAATGAAATTCATTTTTTAATTATATTATCTTTAAATTTGGTCTCCAAATTTTCCAAACTTTTGCTAGAAAGGCAAAAAAAAAGCCACTTACATATCTGTAGCCTGCTTAATGTTTTTAAATGCTGACTCAAATCAAAGAAGTAATTATAAATATAGATAAATAGATTTAAATATAAATCCTGTAACATTGATCCTAAGGTTAAGATTGGCATTTTGTATTATACTTTTGCCACTCCAGAGGGCCTACAATGCTTCTAATACATTCACTATTTTATTCATTCGGAAGTTATTTATTGAGTATTACTAATCATTAGCTCATGTGTTAATCAGAGGTGTATAGAAATTTAAAAAAAATAAAGATTGATATCAAGGAACTCAATAAATCTGAGAAGAAAATCGGGAAAAACAATGATAGAATAGGGAATAGCTGTTAAAATAGATGTATACATAGACTATTTTGGAAGTCAGGAAAAAAGCCCAGAAGAAAAGCCTGAATTTATTATATTCAGTAAGTTTCTATAATCTATTTGATAATATTTTCCAAGGGAACTGAGTATTGTAAACACGGTAACGCAGTGTTAACCATGTGTATTAGAGACAATGCCATGTATAAGCCTCTCTCTGAAATATGGTGATGCTTAGAGGTTTGTAACTAATTTAATATTTTTGAAGCAAAAGATATTTGTAGGTCCCACATGAGAGACAGGGCTGGACTAGTACGACTTCCAGACCATGAAAGACTTTCTTAGTATTTTATCAATAGTAGAGTTCCACTAGAGAATTTTCAGCAGTGATGTGACCTGATGGAAACCCGTTTTGCTTTTTAGAACTAACCTTTTGAACTGATTGCAGAGTGACTAAAACCTGCAGCATGGAAATGATTGGGAATTCATATGACAAAAGATTAATATCTGAACTTTAACAATGGCAAAGGGAACAGATATAAGCTATCAGAAGACATAATGGCCAAATAAATGAAAGAGTGGACGGTGAGACAGAGAGGTTTCAGATCATTCAAAAACATATTGATCCACATTCTTTCCTTCCATATCGCCAACGCCATCTCCTATTAACAATATGGAAAATAACTGTTTCCAGCAAAGATTACAAAAGACAAGTTGAGTCTCCAAGTAAAGTTTATAAGAGACAAAAGTCGTAAATAACCAAGGGAAGAAATATTCTAAGTGTTGATAGCCCAGTCAATGTCTCTCATACCAAAACATCAAAAATCTTGTTACATAGCTTATTCTCTCTTATTGTACAAGAATAAAAAAATGTTTAAATCTAAGCATACACTTAAAATAAATGCTATTAGAAGCTATGTGATTAATGATATAAATTCTCTAACTTTTGATCAGAAGGGACTTTAGACAGACTGCCTATTACAGTCTTAACAGTATAATATTCTGGTGTGTTTGGCTGCTCTATTACATTTTTTAAGTGGTTCATTTGTTAGGTTTGGCTTTTAAATAGTTTTACAACCCAGGAGAATTAGAGTATGGAAATTATATATATATTTTAAACTAAAGAGAGAGAAAAACAGATTACAGATCTCTCTAGTGTTACACCTTTTTAAAAAAATCATTAAATTCTTTCAACATTATCTCATGATTTTAGCTACTAATGTTTTTTTCTTCTTCATTAAGTCTGCCACCTTAAAAAAAAATAAAACATGGCACACTCTATGATACTTCTGAGAGTGAGAGAGAATACAAGGAGGTTATAGTTTGGGTTATGCTGAGTCTGGCAGTAGAACTGAGTTTAATGTGTCTACGGGGCATACAGATGGAAAAAAATAGGAATTTAGAACCCAGGACAGTGAACTGGGCCGTTGACATTAATTTGAGCGTTGTCACACTAAGTGATAGTTGAAGCTTTTTCTTTAGATGGAATTGCCTGAGAATAACATTCAGCGTGAGGTGAAAAGAGAGCTAAAATTGAGTGTAGCTGCCAGAAGGGGGTCCCTAAAAATCAAGGCATGAAAGTGTCCACTAGGTTTGGCAGTTATAAGATTGCCTTCGGGAGATGAGATAGAATGAGTGAGGTTAAAACCAGATATAAGTATCATATAGATAAGAATGTATTGATTTATAACAAACATCCTAAAATATTTGATAAGAGGATCTGATGCCATTGCAAGAAATGGATAAGTCACATGAGATGAATATGACACTGATATTGTTTTACGTGCTGGAAAGCACCCAATTACTCTCATTGTAAATAACCCAATGAATCTCAGAAAAGATATTATCCTTACGGAGTCAAGAAATTTTCCAGACTTAGATCAGTGCATGGCTGGTGAATTCAGGTTGGCTAGTTTGGAGTGCCCAGTCACGCTATTTTGAAGGTACTCTATTATAATAAAAGGAGTTTCTTCACAATTTAAGTGTTCTGATAAGAATTTAGGTGGAATAGGTCTCTGAACCAAAAGAAAAAAAAAAAAAGAAAATCGTTTTTTTCCTGGAAGAACAGCAAGTTTTATCGGCTTTCCTGCTTAATGAAGAAATCATTAGGCTTTCAAGGGGACAAGGCATTTTCCCCCCCAAGCATAGAATTTGATTGAAGTTGCGGGTTGTGTGTCCTGTTGAGTTCAGCTCTTGTTTCTCTTCATAAAACACCCACTTGAAAGCAGTAATAGTATTGAAAGACTTAATTTATGCTGTTCATTTTTTTTCTTCTGATTTTGCAATTTTAGTGTCAAGCGTGTATTTTCTTAGTTGCCTTTAACTTGCTGTTTTCATGCAAACTCTCACTTTCTCATTCAATCTTCAATTTTTTAGAGTCTTCCCATCATTTATTTATTCTGCCTTTTCTGATTTTGGACATTATTCCTGAGCAGTTACATAAAACATATATGTCACAGGAAAAAAAAATCTTTATAGTTGCCATATTACAAGTAGCATGGCAAGAAAAGACAAGGAGATTAAAAACAAACTGAAAGACCCAATCCAAAAAACTTAAATTAAAAAGTTCATAAATAAATTAACCTAAATTAACAATATTAACATAATACAAAACCTAAATTAACTGGTACCCACGTAAAGTAAAAAACCTTAATTAATGGGGTATATACGGATTTACTTTCTTGATTTAATATTCAGGAGGATACATAAATTAAGTATGTATGCTTGCTAGCTACGTACTTCTGAATCTCTATTTCTGTACAACAAACGTTGTATATAGAATGATCGCCTTTTGGCATTTAAATTTTCATCTTTTCAGACAATATAATTTTGCACTCTTACTGGATTATATTTACTGTAACAGAAAAGTGAAGTACCAAGTCTTTGAAAAATTTTCTATAGCAGTACTTAAATTAAAAAATTTCTTATATTAATACTCAATTTAAAAAAGGACACCCATTCTCCAAGCATATAGGTTAACACAGGTTAACTACATCTTGTTTATAGAGTATTTGCTTAGTAAATTATGTAATAATTCTAATACGTGGCAATCATATATTACTGACTTTGGATGGTCATATCGAGTAGCAGTGAATATATTTACATTATGGACAATGTTTTGGGTATCCCCAGTATATGATAACTATGTTTTAAAATGTATATTTCAATCTTATAATTTGACTAATAATGCAGATATGACTCAATCCCAATGAATCTGAAGAGCATGATGCCTGGATCCTTTCCATATTACAGTTGGGAATGATGTATGATCTACAATATCTTAAATTATCTTCTTATCAACTAAAAGACTCTGTTTAACAAGGAAAACAAAACAGGACATAATTCTCATAAATATGAGGTGATGAAAAATCAACGATTGTTTTTTACATTTGAACACTTTATACTCATACTGAATGCTTTTCTGAGTTAAGTGTTTGGTTAAATCAAATTTTGAATTGCTACTTTTAGAGTCTTGTAAACTGAATTGATTGACCATTTAAGCCCAAACAGTTGAACCATGTTTGCTTGTAGATGGCATTTTTACCTATCTATTGTTGCCCAGAAGAGTACTCTGCACAACGTGGTCTCAGCAGTTCTGTTCACTGTATTTCTAAATGCTATAACAAAAACCCACAACAACTGTTGTATTCATACAGTGGGATATTATTCTGCTGCGAAAAAGGAGTAAAATACTGATTCATGCTACAACATGGATGAACCTTGAAGAGAGTATGCTAAGTGAAAAGAGCCAGACACAAAAAGCCACATACTGTAGAATTTAATTTATGTGAAGTGTTCAGAATAGGCAAATCCATAGAGACAGTGGTTGCCAATGGATAGGAGAGGAAGAGAAAGAAATGCAAGAGTAAGTGATAATGGTAGGGAGTTTCTTTTCAAGGTGATAGAATGTTCCGGAATCAATGATGGTGGTTACATAACTGTGATTATACTAAAAACCACTGAGTTGTACATTTTATTTTATTTTTAATGATTTTATTTATTTATTTTGAGAGAGAGCACGAGTTGAGGGGAGGGGCAGAGGGAAAGGGAGAAGCAGACTCCCGCGTGATCAGGGAGCCTGACTAGATCCCAGGACCCCGGGACAATGACCTGAGCCAAAGGCAGACGCTTAACTAACTGAACCCCCCAGGCACCTGAGTTCTACATTTTAATTATGATATGTGAATGACATCTCAAAGATGTTATAAAATTTAGAGCTTCAAGTCTTCAAGTTTTATTAAGCACTGATTAATACAATGTGTCTCGTCTATCTTTTTTGCAATTTATTCTTAAGAATGTGTTTTTCTTAGAGGAAAATATACGACGTGATAGATGGGTTAATTAACTTGATTGTGGGAATCGTTTCACAATGTACACTTTATATTAAATTGGCACATTGTACACACATTGTACCTTTTTTTCTGCCTGCTGGGGCCTTTACTCACATTAGATACTTTAAACATATTACATTGTTAAATATATCTAGTAAGACAAAAGAAAAATGAGAAGCTTAGAAAATTGTAGTTGTTGAGAGGGGACTGGCAAAGTATAGATAAATGATAAGGAAACAGCTTAGTGAGAAGGAACATGAAGGTAAGAGGAAGATATTGTGAGAATTTCTTCTATGCTTCTAAATGCCATCTTAGCTTTTGGAACATAGACATCTTTTCTCATATTAGAACTTCTCTGCTTAAATAAGAAATATTCAGGGCACAATAAAAACAAAACAAAACAAAAAGACAACGAATGTGTTTTTCTGTGCCGATCATTGTACTAGAGATGTGAACTGAAAATCCTTTAATCAGGCTATGATTGAAGTAGTTGGAGAAAAAACTGAACTTCAGATACACCCTAGCAATGATATTGATGGTAGCTTTGAGTTATAATGACCTGTTTTAATAAATTAAAGATGTATATATGGTTACCTAATTTAATTTATGTGCATGTGCAAAATAAAATAGAAGTGCTATATTTAAATGGCCATAGGTGGAGTTGTAATAGACTAACATACGCCATAGTGGGACCTGGTTTGAGTTCCATGTCTGTGGAAATACAACTCCACATTCTGCAACTTGCTCTGTGTCAAGGATCTTCATATGAGCAAGAATGGGACAGGCAACCCCTGACATCTAATGCTCTTGCCATAAGTTTTTACCTGGTCCCATTTTATTTTGGTGGCGTGACTGGTGAATAATGGGGTTAAGTCCTCTTACATGGATATTTCATCCCTCTTACAATTACTTCTGCTGGTTGAGCTATTTATTAACTATTCCTTTACATGTAAGTGGTTGAGTCTCACCAATGACATTATTATTAGTATAGCTGAGGGTTTTCCCCCTTTCCCAAATGAAACCATAATGTTTTATGTATTTGTTTGGATAGGACAAATAAACTTTTTGCTATTTGTATAGTCCCTTTCTAGGAAGCCTCCAACTGAGTGCTATTCCTGCAGTCTTCTTGATATTTTCTCACACACAGATTGCATGCCATACTAGATCTATACTAGGTGACTCTCTTAGCTTATGAAACCAGTACTGGTTGCCTAAACCAAATCAGAACGACTCATAAAGTGGCTAACAGGTTAAGAGGTAACCTAAATGCAAAACTCTGCTCAATAGAAGGAGACTATATTGGAATGTGACTGACTGAACCTATTAAATTCTCGCTTTGGGGAGTGACTAGGGGACTGATGGGGAGATTAGCATTTGGTAATGGGAACAGAACTGAAAGACAGTATAGAGAAAAAACAAGTGCAGAGAAGCCATTATACTTAGAGAAACAACTAGGAAAGAGACTCAGTTGTTACTCACAGGAGCATTTGGAAGTAAAGACACAGGATGCTTGAGGCCCACAGCCATGAAATCATGAGCCATGGAGCATGGGAAGCAGGGTATGTCTGCTGTGAGGGTATGACCAAATAGTTATTTATTGCTAGTGTTTTGGCGTATATTTTGAATAACTTTCCAATGTCTAGAACTATTGGCTTTGCAGCATTACTCATTCCACAAGTACTTATCAAATGCCTATGTGCCAAGTGCATATTCTAAATGGGGGATTCATTAGTGAACAGGAGAGCTCTCATCCTTGTGGAGTTTATATTGCCATGGCCAAGATTATTTTCGTAATTTTCTCCATATCTGTATAATAAACTTTTATTGCCTGAATTAACACAAGTGTGCCTTTGTTCCTTGCAATCTGAAAAAGTCAAGTAAAAATGCTGTTCCTGTTTCATTTCACAGGCATTATTTTAAAGTCGTGTTTTTGTTTGGTTTTTGTTTTTTTGTTTTTTTTAACAAATATCAATTTATTAAATTTTTACAACAATTCAGGAAATATTTGAATTTTACAGCAAAAAAAGACAAACAATGATTTGCCTAAATAGACAGTGACGGCCGTACCTTCTTTTACTAGCAGATGGTGCAACCAAGTTTTTAATTTGGGTAGTCTGGCTTCCACGTTCATGTTCTTCATCACTTGTATACACTGCCTTTTAAAATGCTTGTGGTAGAATTCCCTTTGTGTTCTAAGTAATTACATTTATATGGATATGATTCTTCTAATCTAGTGCTCATCTTGCATCTCCTAATTAATTGTATTTTTCTTGAGGACAGGGTTTCTATTCATCGCAGCCACCCATGGCTAAGGGACTATAAATATTATGGGATGATGAGATGATAATGCTACTGGTTATGTTGGTCACCACTTATATCAGAAGGCAATCATTGTTCTTCCTTGACATCTTTCCAGAACCATCAATCATGAATGGAGCACAGATTACCATATACAGTAGCATCATGGTGAATCACAGTACTTCTCCGAGGGATGTACATATTAACATATCTTTTATAGACCATAAGCTCTGAGTCACAGGGGTGAACTGACATAACACAACTAGCCTCCAGGTACTACAGTAATTCTTCTGAAAGATGACTTATGTTGTTTGTTATATAATATCATTGAGACAGTCTCCCACATTATTTTTACCTCTGTTACATGGTATATCTATATTGGTTTAAGTCCCATTCTTTTTTGCATTTTCTTTGTGTTATTTTATTATGCAGAATTGTGTGATATAGTTGAAAACAGTTGATCATTAAAATCCATATACGACATCCAGTTGACCTTACTCTGCCTCCTCCCTTATTAACAGTGATAGACACCAAACACAAAGTATCATAGTCACACTAAATTACTTATACACGTATATCAAATATGATCTGTCTTCTCATTTCTTTGTTTCAACATATTGAATTTGGATGTAATTCATCAAGATCCGCAAATCTACCACAGATGTTTTTTTATATTTACCAATAGCGCCAACGGAACAGTTTGTTAAAATTCACAGTTGAACATATTTCATTGAAATTCCCTGGTGCCAAAAGATCAAAATGTTCGAGATGCTGCAGGTGGCTTTCAAATTTATTCCCTGAGGTATGAATCTGTTACCAAGGAAACATTTTGCAAATGTTAGTAAAGCTCTCACTTGCTTGCTTTTTCACACATCCCTGTGGTGTGTGTGTGTGTGCTGAGCCCATTTCACAGAGTGCAGCTTCCATCCTCGCTATAAATACATTATAGCCCCACAAGGAACTAAGCAGAATTATCTGGGAGAAAATTCTTCTGGTTTTTCTTTTCAGTGGGAAAGCAAAAAATAGAGGATAACACTAAGTAGAGATGGCTTTACCAACTCAAAAAAATCTTGAGTGAGAGGGATGGAGGGAATTTGGAGAAAACAAAACAAAGCAAAAATCAGCAAGTGTAATGGTAACGATATTTAAACTAAATCACACTAAATAATCTGGATAATTGTAAATTTGAATGTTGATAATTCTGGGAACAATGTGACACTCTGGCAAATAAGATATTATTTTATATTTTTAAATGATCTTAACCACATTAAGCATTCGCTACAAAAATTTATTAACTACCTTGTGATCCAGATTCTTTTCTACTCTCAAATTCTCAACTTCAGCACATGAATAGACACAAATTCTGAATGCGAGAAGTATCTGGTACACTAAAATGCACTGTTTTGTGTATTTTCAAAAGGTAATTTAACTCTAATATAATCTTATAAAAGAAGTTTTTAAGGAAACTAGGCTATGAGCACACTGACAATTCATTATATGCCTCAATTTCTACAATAACCAACATTTGGTAATTTGCTATAATTTAATACTTTATAAAACAGCCATGCATTAATTGATCACTCACCAGATAAGTGCTTGATGCTGCAGTTACAAAAATAACATTTGGCTCCTACTCTGAAGAATGCAGTTAGTTCTAGCACGAACATGTAAACAGATGACTGATAGTCGTGTGGTATTAGAGATGAATTAGAGAGAACGTGTGGGTTTTCTATTGATCCTGATCCTTATTACTAAACTTTTAACTCCATCAATAGGGAGATTGTATAAAATATGAGTCTTGTTGTATATGAAGAACAACTTATTCATGGTTTCATGCCTGGAGTGACATTTACATGCTTTAGGGAAAGGGCTAGGTGACTGAACAGGTCTAGTACTAGGTAGAAGGCCATGACTTTCAGCATTTATAAAAAAGGAGAATGCACATAGTTTTGGCCTTGAGCCCTCTTTTTTCACTCCTGATTTTTTTCCCCACAGAGGGCTAGAGAAAATTAATCTGCTGCAGAGGTCATTGAACTACTGCTAGATCACCCCCAAGGTTTAGATTGATTGTACATGAACCAATTGTCTCATTTAGCATGGTACGCATTGAGTAGAGACCCTGAACTAAATTAATCTCCCCTAAATTCTAAATCTGAGGATGACACAGGGCAAGTATGAATTTAAAAGAGGCACACAAAGATAACATATTTATCTTGGAACATTCCAATTAAGCTCTACTTGACATTGTTGTAATAGTTTCTAAATTACCGGAGTCGTATAAGAATTATTTTATTCATTGAAACACCCTTGGCATTTATTTCAACCATGACTATCTTTTGATTTATGTGCTTGCTTCTCGGATTTTGAAAATGGCCACTAAGCAGAGTTTATAAACTGCACAAACATCTTAAGGAAATGTTATTATTGTTATTTTTAAAGATTTTATTTATTTATTTGACGGAGAGACAGACAGCCAGTGAGAGAGGGAACACAAGCAGGGGGAGTGGGAGAGGAAGAAGCAGGCTCCCAGCAGAGGAGCCTGACGTGGGGCTCGATCCCAGAACGCCAGGATCACGCCCTGAGCCGAAGGCAGACACTTAACGACTGCACCACCCAGGCGCCCCAGGAAATGTTATTATTAATAAATAAATAAATAGAAACTGAAAATAAACTCATAGTTTCGACATTTATACTCTACATCAAACAAGCAATAAAAATGTCATGAATTTATTGAAGAATAAATACATACTTCAATAAAGATATAAGGGTGAATAATGAACACAGAGTCATCCAAAAACTTTTAAACATTAATTCAATTGAAAAAACTTCATGTTCACACTCTTTAATACACGTTTCTCTGTATTACAATTTAACAGACTCAGCATGATTTTCGGGGCTGATGCCAACTCCTGTGTTTTTCAATTATTCTGATAGGAGGAGTGGATTATTGATCACTTTTCTTCCTAAATTATGATTTTACCATGGACAAAAAATGTTGATTTATAACATATTTTGTTTTTCTTTGAATTGAAGAATAGAGATGAATCAAAGAATTTTATCCAAATGCTTTTCAAAATTAGACATTCATGCATGAGATAAAAGTTTGTAATGTCCAATTAAAATATTTCTATTTCTACTGTTAAATAGAAATTGAGTAGTATTCCATTGTATATATACACCACAGGATAAAGAAGATATCTATATCTTCAATGAAATGTTAGTCATAAAGAAGAATGAAATCCTGCCATTCGCAGTGACATGGATGGAGCTAGAGTATTAGGCTAAATGAAATAAGTCAGTCAGAGAAAGACAAATACCATGTGATTTCACTCATATGTGGAATTTAAGAGACAGAATAGATGAACACAGAGGAAAAAAAGGGGGGGGCAAACCAAGAAACAGACTCTAAACTATAGAGAACGAACTGATGGTTACCAGAGGGGAGGTAGGTTGTGGTTGGATGAAATAGGTGATGGGGATTAAGGAGGGCACTTGTGATGAGCACTGGGTGTTGTGAGGAAGTGTTGGATCATTATATCGTGCACGGGAAACTAATATTACACTGTATGTTAACTAACTGGAATTTAAATTTGAAGATGAGCAAAATTCATTTCTTTGGCTTCAATATTATTCCATTTTTATTTGGGAATTTGGGAATTTATGCAAATGACATCATTGAGGTGAATTCATTCAACTGACTAAAAAAGCTAGAAGATGATGTTAAGAAACAGTTGAAAGTAGCAATCTGAATTCTCTTATTACACTATAGCTGAGTGATTATGACATTGTGGTTGTAAATAAGTATTATAATATCACAGAATTCCGATTATCCCAATGCTGGGTAGTGTTACTTCATTAAAAAACCCAAATTTTATTTTGTGGAATACACATAATTATTTAAATTTGATGAAAAACATGGTGCTAATTTGAAGCAGTTCTTTCTCTGAATAGAAGCTGTCAAGTTTATTAAATTTGAATTAATTGGATATTCCATGGCTTTGTAATGAGATAAGGTACTAATTAGAACCCTACATTTAACTTGGAAACATACATGTGTTTTGACCTTGGGGAAGAGATAAGAGAAAAGGAGATAACAGAAAAGTAATATTTTAGCAAATAGAGGTAGAGAGAGAAATAAAGAGAGAGAGAAGAGGAGTGGAGAGAGAGAGAAAGCACTGATAGCATTCCTTATTTTTAATTTTTTTTAGCATTTTATTGTGATTGTGTACTTGTACTTTGCCTGAGGAGAACATTCCAACAAGGTTTACAATGTTGTATGTTTCCATTGCTGGACATTTTGTGTACTGAATTTTTTTTCCTTTTAAAAATTCTGATGAACACATTAGAAAAATAAATAGAAATAGAAATTAAAATAAAATAGCCATATATTGAAAGACAGAAAGAAATAGTAAAAGGAAACATCTACAGCTTTGCTTTTGTGGTTTAAATAACACAATTAACACTATTGCTACCTTGAAGGTAGAGATTTTAAATCATATATTGAAATAGGAGAACTACAGGATATAGTCGAACTACAACTTGGTCATCTTGACAACATTTTAATTTCCCATGGATTATTTTATCTTAAATATTTGGCATGCTGGGACCATGTCTTCTACAGTATTAGTGGTTAGTTAACTCAGTCAAGAAATTAAGCCAATTATGTCACTGTTTAAAGATGGAGGATTTTCACATGCTCGGATAATGGAGACACTAAGGAAGAATGTACCTTATCTCTTCTTTCCTTTCATGTAAAGTTGTCTCTGCATCTAGCCCTCCCAGCCTTCAGCATCCAGGCAGGAGGGGAAGATTAAGTTGACATAAAATGAAGCAGGGAGAAGAGGAACATGAACTTACTGTTAGGGTGTGAGAGGTGATGAGAATCCCTGCACATGTTTTCTTGACTTCACAATTATTGCCTATCCTCAGCAGTGGACTGTATTTATGCTTCTTAAATTAGCTCAGAGAGAGACTGCATGGTTCCCAGCACTTGTTAGACATTTCCACCAAGAACCCTTACTGAAATTGGAATGGAATTGGAAAACAAAATGGTACCTGTAGCAGATTTTCTTCTATAATACCACAGTTTCCTTTCTGTTTCTGTTTCATATTTTATAATCATTTTAACTTTACATTTCTTTCATGACATAGGTTTCTCAAACTTTATGGTAAAGTTGTCAATCCAGGAAGATGCTAATATTTATCTTGGAACTTCTGATCCCAGTAATCCAGGGCCCTCTTACCTTACTTAGTTTGAAGATCAAGAACAAGGATGACCTGAGAGAGTAGTATTAGCTCTGG
Organism: Ailuropoda melanoleuca; assembly: GCF_002007445.2. Taxonomy (NCBI): domain Eukaryota; kingdom Metazoa; phylum Chordata; class Mammalia; order Carnivora; family Ursidae; genus Ailuropoda; species Ailuropoda melanoleuca. The sequence goes on along the minus strand of NC_048222.1, from coordinate 83,586,509 downwards.
TTTCAGTAGTTACTAGGGTCAGTAACATTGAGCACAATTGTCTTATATCTTCAGGCTCCATTCTATCACTAGTAAAGTAAGGGTTTTAAGCAGGTTATCCCTCAACACCCTATTTAATAAAGGTGTTAAACAGCAGAATTACATTGACTCGTATAATTTCTTAAAACTGTAAATACTTCTTATGCCAAAATATCACCCTCAATCATTAGTGAAATTAAACTTATCATTTTAAATGACTTTATGATTCCCAAACCAATGAGAGGGAGCCATCTTGTGGTTTAGGCCCAGAGTGGCTTACATTTATTAGAAAAGAATGTATAATCTGCGAAAATATAATAGCCTTGCATACCTTATGAATGTGATCAAAAATTTTTAATTTATAGGTAATTCTTAAAAACTCCAATTATGAGTATAAATAATGGTTCTTTAGACAATTTGGGGGACTTGCTCAAAACTAAGGGTACGTAGCGCATAGGATGTTAACTGCTTGTGATGTATTTTGTGAAAACCTTCTGGTATGTACTGAGTTAGTAGTTTTAATGATTACAGAAGATACCAAAGGGTTTTTGGCCTTCTCACTTAGAAATAACAGAATAATGATATTAAAATAGATACTTGCATATTACTTCTTATGTTTTGTAATTATACTTCTAAGTCATAAGAATCAAACTTTTTGATCTGTTAGGGATTTAAATATGCTAATTATGGGATATGAGCCTGTCAGATTTTATTGCTTAGGAACCTAATATATAACATATATTAAAAGGAATGCATGTTTTATATAAAAACAATGTAAAGTTATTACAAATACACTCACAATGTTAAATACTATCACATTAATATTACTTGTTAAAGTTTCCTTTTAGAAACTAAATTATATTGTCCATTAGGTAAATAGATCATATGAACATAGTGTCTGCAGGTGTATTTCTTTATGATATAAAATCACATCTTTTTTCATTAGTTAACTTTCACAGACAATATGGAAACAACATCTCGAACATAACCAATTCAGCAGCTAAATGGGTTCAGATTTTATAGATTCAAGGTAAATTACAAAGAATATACAATCTCTGTTTCTCAGTCTTTTTTTTTTACTTTGAAAAGGGAAAAAACCCAAATAACTGGAACTGGAAAAATATTTTAATTTGCTCTATGCAACTTATGAATTTCCACAATTTTAGAAAAGATTGAGTTTTATTTAGAGATTATTGATTACTTAAGAATAATATAAACTCTACATAAAATAACCCTCTTGCCCATGACACATGGTTCCTGCAGATGTTATTTCCTTCCTTGCTTTGCTCCTGAATGTAAAAGAAGCTTTCCTGTTTGCCACCCCTTGAGGTTTTCACCGCCTAATCAGTAAAGACTCAAAAAGATCTGTTGATGATGATTAGGAGAACAAAGGAAACAGCCAGAGATAACAATATTATCAGGTAGACTTGCAGTGCCCATCCTAGTATTTATTAAATAACAATATGCAAGATTAAAACTATATTTATTTCAAGGGATTTAATAAACTATTAGCAACCACGTTCTGGCAATGAAAAAAAAATAAATCTATGCCTTTGGTTTTCCACTCTGTTTTAAATATTTCAGAAATTTGAACAAATGCACTTTGTTTCCTATTTATATTTCATATCATATTTTGTTTTTTATTAGCTACTTAACAAATATAATGTCACACTAGTAAGAATGAACTTTCATTGAGTAAATATTGCAAACAAGGTCAATTGGTATGAAATCACTTTTTTGGGAGAAGTGATTGTTTCAAAAAAGACCCTATAAATCCATAAATGCAATTATTTCTGTAACCAATCCTTTAGAAAAGCTTCATTTTTTTTTCAGAAGAAAATGGAATCTGACATCTGAAACTGAAAACAGAAAGAGTGAATTTTACGGATGACTTAAAAACAGAGACCTGCTTGGAAGACTAGAGTCATTAGGTTACACAAGTGAACATTATCATTTGATTTCTATCTGGTATTCCTTGTTTGAAGAATACATTTTAGGACAAGTCATTTCTCATGTCACAAAATGGACTATGAGTGAGACTTCTCTCCCCACCCAGCTTCCAGTCAGCCATGTGCTGGAGTGAATTTTTTAGAGAGGCCACTGTGGCATAAAGAACATCTACTGAGGGGGGCCTTGGGTGGCTCCACCAGTTAAGCATCTGCCTTCGGCTCAGCTCCTGATCCCAGAGTCTTGGGATCGAGCCCCGCATCGGGCTCCATGCTCCGTGCTCCGTGGGGAGACTGCTTATCCTTCTCCCTCTGCCTCTCTCTCTTTATGTCTCTCATGAATAAATGAATAAAATCTTAAAAAAAAAATCTACTGAGGTAACTTAATTTTTGACATGGAGACAAAACTAAGGAAGCAAAAAACCAAAATACCTACTATTTTAGTATACTGTAGTTCAGTAATGATGGCTTCCTTTCAATTTAAGATTTCCAAGGATGGTTCATTAAAAATGTAAACTGTACAAAGTTACAAAAAATATATATTTAGAAAATAAGTTTCTCAAGGAAGAAAGCAATGGTCAGCAAGAGTAAACTGGGATAAAATATCTGGAGAAAAACAACCAACTTAGTAGTATTGAAATGGTGGCTATAAATGAGAATAATGAAAATATTTTAAATCCTGGTAGTACACACTGATTTTTAAAAATCGGAGTTTACCAAAAAGCTGCAGTCACATTATGCTTACTCATGTACATTTTGTTTAAGCAACTATCCCCTCTAGCACTTGCACTTACAGATGACCTTGCCTAATTCTATGGAAGCATTCAGTCAAGAATTGGCTGACATTGTATGACTATTCAAGTAGTTAGTGAAGGCCGACTCATCAAGGAAAATCATAATGTCAACTTAGCACGGAATTTTCAATCTATCAATTTTCCTCAACCTTATGCAGCCAATAAATATCTGAAATTCTGTAAAGTATTGTTAATATAAATTATAGGTGCTCCAAAAATGAGAGACTAATTTTCACATACCACATTGCAATATTTTCTTGAAACTTTTTACACATTACTTTTCCTCTTATTTCTTTACCACTAAACTCCAGTCTTCTCATGTAGAGGAAAAAAATTCCAAATTAAAAAACAAAAACAAAAACCCGAAAAACAACAAAACACCAATGTTCCATTCTGAAATAGTCCTTATGGGCTAGTGAGGTAAAAGTGGTTTATTCAATAAATAGATTTTAAGGAAAAGGTTTTCAAATAAAAAATTATAAATATGATAATTTCAAATCATTTTTCTAGATAGTTACACATCTCTCATTTTATTTTGAGTAGAAAAGCTCCGTTCACCTTTTCCCTTATACTTTTCCTATAATGGAGTGCATATATGAAAGCTTTTCTGCATGATATATAACTGAGTTTGTGACCTAAGTGTGATAGTTTCTGTCAGAACAGAAATCTAGTATGACTTTTATCAGGAAAACAACACGATCCTTTGATAAAATTTGATCTTTATAAAAATGGGACAAAAGAGGTATCCACATTCTTGAAAAGTGTTAATTTTTATTGGTTTTGATCACATTAGTTACAGTTACATGATAAATACCACATACCGTACAGGAGTTAATGACTCTGATTACAGAGTTTGTTAGTTGCACAATTGAACTAAAGACGGTATCATGAGAAACGAGTTGATAAAATCATGCATACGTTTTTAAATATGTTTTCAGCATAATGTCCTGAAAAAATATGACATCATCTTGACAGGAAGACAGACAGACATCAGACCCAGGAAGACATGTTTTAAATCTACAGAAAAATAGTTAACACCATAAAATAGCAATACTTTTTTTTTTTTTAGTAGTCTTTTAAACATTTTGGCTCACTAATAATAAAGTCACTGTATAAGATGGCACATTGAAGATATATGGCACATTTTCTTTTTCTTTTGTTTTCCACAGCATATTATATCATATTCATAAAATGGTGGGCTACTTCACTCTATCCCCCCCATATTATCATCTGTCATACACTAAAATATAAATTTAAGGAATTAAGGAATGGCTATTGCAAAATTCATAGAGATGAAAGTGAAGGAGTGCAAAATTATTCAAGCATGTTTAAACACAGTCTTACATCCAAATCCTTTCCTGGCCTTTAACCCACAGCTCCCTTCTCTTTGTTCACATTAACAAGCCAGGCTGGTTAATGTGTATGCTAGTGGGGCTGCCTGAAGGCCCCTTTGCTAAAACTACCTCAAGAGAGAAATCAACTATTAAAATAAAATAACTTAATTCATTATATTTTTATTGTAGCTTTACTCTAAAAATAGGATTTACATTTGGCTGATAGTTTTTTGAATGCAGATTATTTTTCAGGGTTTTATATAATATCTTTGTATGACGAAATATATTTTTAGGGACTTAATTTAAAATTATTGCTGTGTTATAGAAAGACATTTAAAGTTACTGCAAATAATTCCATAGAAATCTATATAGACAATTATTTTTATATTTCATTATTTATAAACCTGACAACGTCTCATCATTGTTTAACACATTAAGTGCATTTATAAATGGCTTAACTTAAGACTGAAGCTAGTTATTAAGGGGTTGAGAAAATGGTGCTGACTGAGCCTAAACATAGACAAAAGACTCTCCAGGGAATGGAGTACGCTTATTTTCAATTTAGGAAGTAAAAGTCATTTCTTTACAAAGATTAGCTTTCTTTTTTTTTTTTTTAAAGATTCTATTTATTTATTTGACAGAGACAGAGACAGCCAGCAAGAGAGGGAACACAAGCAGAGGGAGTGGGAGAGGAAGAAGCAGGCTCATAGCGGAGGAGCCTGATGTGGGGCTCGATCCCATAACGCCGGGATCACACCCTGAGCCGAAGGCAGACGCTTAACCGCTGTGCCACCCAGGCGCCCCCAAAGATTAGCTTTCTTTATCATTAGTTCTATGTCACCATGGAACAGGCTGCCTTCAGAGTAATGAGCTCCCTGTTACTGAAGAATCTTCGAAGAATGTGGGTAATTTGTATCAGGAATGTAATGGCGAAGATTCTGACATTGGGAGGAACGTTGATCTGAAACACCTCAAAGGTTTATTTTTTAATTCCAAGAATGCAAATGAGAGCTAAAATGAATTTGAAGGAAGAAAAAATTATAAAACAATTCAGGTTTAAATCGAGTCTTCTTAGAAAAACAGGTTTATGTATGTTCACGTCAATTGTTCTCACTCATGGAACTTTGCCAGTAATCCAGAATTTCATGTCTTACTCCAAACATACTGAATTCAGCACTTAGAACAATGGCAGATTTATAGAAGGTGTTTGACAAATATTTGTTTTGTCAGTGATTGGATTATAATCTTTTGTGTTGAATCTCAGCCTGTATATGTTTTTAAAGACGCATAAGGGATTCTGATGTATAGTCAGTGGTCAGAATCATTATTTTTTTAGAACAGTATTCTATCTCTTCTAAAATTCTCCTTTCCTTTTGCTTATGAGTAAACCATGAAAAATATTGAGAAAAATGCCTGTTAAGACATGAAATCATCCAGCATTACCGGTTATTACTAGTTGTCTTTTGGAAGAACGGTCTGACAAATATTTAGTCATTCTTCAAAGACAGTCCAAGTAGTGTTTTGGAATTCTATTGTTAATAGCTGGAGAATATTTTGACCCATATAGCTTGTTCATGTGTTGTCGAGGCAGAATATTATGCTTCCAACCTTGAGAGACGGCCAAAGCAAATGACTGCACTGCTCATATTTCCCACCAATCATTTATATGAAAACATATCACAAAATTATTAACCTTTGTCCAGAAAACTTGACTTCCTTTCAATATTCAATTTGAAGGATTTTATTCCATTAACAACCTATTAGAGTGCGTGTATGCACGCGTATGTGTGAATGCGTTTGTGCGTAGGAGGTGGAAAAGGAGAGAGACGAAGGCAGCATTAACATGGAGAGTGTAGAAGAAAATGAATGAGTAAGAGGATCTTTGCTATTAACTCGGGATTTCTCTTTCTATTGGTCTGATTTCTGGGAGAAGCTTCTCTGGTATATTTCCCCTGCCCTTGTTATTTGCAAATCCTGGGTAGTTACATTTTTTGCACAGGAGCTAATATCTTTGTCACGGAAAGATAAGCATCACTTTATTTCTTTTTTAAGTAATTGGAATAGAAGCTGCCTCCCTATGGAGGTTCACTGCTTAATATCAGTATGTTTCTGAAGAGAAATGGGGACTGGGATAAGAGTTTAATTTTAATGTTAATTATGTTAATACAATTCATAGTGTACATTGATCATTTACTCGTGAAGAGTGAATATAGCAATGAGATTATGGGACTGCTATATTTTACCACTCCGTGTAGGACCTGAACAAGAAAATAAAAGCCAATCTATCTGCTGAGAAAGACACCTCTTAGAAAGGAATAAAAGTGTGACTGGTATAATGGATATTTCATTCAATCAAGAGGGAACCTGTGTGTCCATATACATTGTATTTTCTAAAATACTGTATTAAAAATCACCAGATTGTCTTATAGCCACAAGCAGTAATTCTTACTTTAGCATCTCTTTGAAATGTCCAAGTGAATGAATTGATACACTTCAAGGCCTATAATATATATATCATGGAATCTAGAGTTGACTGTGTGCTTATTGAGAGGGACATGGTTATTTCTACACTGCTACGACGAAATGGAGAATGCAGTAAGGAATTATGAAGGCATCAAGGAGAACAAGACTTGGTTGTCATTATATTCAAAATTTTAGACTTTTATAGAATTCTAATCTTTAATTCATACCTTCACACTGCCCATTATTCAGATAAGTTCAGTTAAAGAAAGTGATCTTGTCAAAATTACTTGAAAAACTGTACCAGAGAGTCCTTTATTTTTGCTTGAGCAGATACAGTAATTGGGGTACAGTTTAAAGAGATATTAAAATTTGTCACTTAAAACAATTGTGCAATCTTTGTGACTAAATTCTTCTCTGAAATGCACATGAAGCCAGCAAGTGACGATGCACGTTTATAGTCCATCAGAACCGACTGTGCTGTTTCAGTACCTCTACAGTAGCAAGTAACAGTCCAGAAGCCAAGCAAAGGCAGTGAAATTATCTAGTTCCCAAACTGAATACCCAAATTAGAAAAGGTAGCTATCGTAACTGTGCTTAATAGGCGAGTGTAATTCAAAACACAAGGTTGCAATTATAAAGATACAAAAAATATTCTCTGAGTCACTAGACAATTCTTGGCCAATCTCAGTGGACTAAGATTACTATTCGTTTATAGGCTATTTTCTATGATTATATTTGTTTTGGCTAGATCATTAAAATACAAACCCCTGCAGTAGAAACCATCTTTTAATATGTTTAAACCCATCTCATTATTTTATAGTCTTTGCCTTGTCAGCATCAATGAATACTAATAGACTAAATGTAAGTTTATGCTGTATACATGGAATGGCTTGCTTTCTTTACTCGTTCAGCATCAACTAGATGAGAAATACAGATGGTATGTGCTGATAAATTTTGAGACGTTTTGCTATTACCTCTGTTGCAAAGTACATGAAATCTGTCTTGGAGTAAGAGACATGACCTCAAAGATTGTTAATGATTGATTGGTCTAAGGACTGTGGCACATTTTCAATCTAAGAGTTGCACTTTTAGGATGCTCAAGCTGTTAGGGATAGTTATGAATATCAGTATTGCCGATTTCCTACTTTTAATATGAGAGTAGTTTCTACTTTTAATATTGGTAATTCCCATATTCTCTGGAGTCCATTTCATGGAATGTGTACTTTATAGAAGAAAAGAAAATTTAACTATGTAACATTCAATCCTCTGAAGTGACTAGCAGGTTAGATTAATTATAGAATAAGATAAGTAGTCATACAATCTCTTAAACACAGCAGCTGGGGGGGAGGGCCAGGCTCTGCAGGTGAGAAACTGCTTTGGAGAAACAATGCGAAAGGTTAAGAAATTTTAAAGATCCTTGGCTTTCTTGCTTCTACAGTTTCTTTCTGGAATTTATTTCAAGTAGTAAAGAAAGTTCTAGATGTTCCCCACTATAGCTGGACTTCAATTCTAATGTTTGGAAAAGAAAGAAGTATGGCATGTATGTGCTAAGGTACAAGGTTTCCTAAAATTTCATATACTACAGAACCATAAATTTCAATGATTGAGATACATAATAATAAGAAAAATTGCAATAAACTGCACGTACAAAAGTTACAAACTTTCTAATGGGGCTACTTCAAAACACTTCATAATATCCGTGTTAGAATTCCACCTTGCATATGGGTGATTAGTGTATAGGTATGTATTTGAATTTTCTCACCATTAATAGTTTTCTGTTGGTTTGATTGAAATATTAGGGTGTGACACAGGGTTTACGGAGACAACTACTACCTTGAGATGCTAATTGTAAGGTAGTGTAGTTTTCCAGTTTTAAATAATCTGTAAGTGTTCATTCAAGGGGACACATTTCTTTAAACAGTTTGGATTCAGTCATACAAATACTGTCATTGTTGCCGTATGAGTCATGACCATCAGAATATTTCCTTGGTATAGTAAGAAAATGGCAAGTATGTATACCCAAGCAAAATATGATACTTTTAAGATAAGAAATTTCTACCATACCAGTGCTCCTCCTGACAAGTTGTCTTGTGGCTAGTATTTTTGCATTCTAAGTTTCAGGGATAAAAGAGACATTTTTTAATATTCTCAAATATGAAAACAAACGATGTCTGTGAATTTCTTTGGGGGAATAAGTTCATTACATTTCTGTTTGCTTCTGGCAGAATTCACTTAATTGAAACAATGATGGAGGACTTTTGAAATAAGATGTGTAAAGTACAGAAAAATGTATTCAAGTATTTCAGAGACATATTGAGACAATGCAGTTTATCATAACTTCAAACCACCCAGCTTATCCCCAGGGAACACGAACAACATATCTGGCTCTAATCTACCTTTAGTACAAGAATATATTCCCATGGTTTTGATTCATACACACCAAATGAAGAAGACTGTGTTCAACTTTCGGGCACAGAGTCCTCAAAGTAAGTAGAGTAACAATTTCTTCCAGTTGTGGCATTTGCATTTAACCACAAACATGATTTCCCCCCCTCATTGTGTTTTAACTTATTTATAAAGGAGGGCAGTTTGGTCTTTCACTAACAAAAATTGCTGAATATACATTATTTTTTCAAAAGTTTTTTTTAAAAACTACTATCAGATAGACCAAAGTTCAATAACATTGAGAAATTTTTAACTTTAAATGGCAGTTCTTGCTTTTAGTTTAAGAGTGGTTAAAGTTCAGAAAATAATGCCATTTGATCCAAAGACTGGCTTATTGTTTCCTCTTAAGTCTGAGTTAATTGTTTTCTTAATGTTTAAACCTTTCTCTGACAATCATTTGGCACATCGAGTTTCCATTTAGCAAATCTGATCAATAGTTAAACGTATCTAAAAAGCATTCTAGAACTTTTAAAAAATACAACAATACTGATAAAAAATAATGCAAAAAAACTGCAAAACTGAGAAAGAATCAGAGTCTGGTTCACTTTCATCAAGAACTCTGTCATATATTTGTACTTAATTGCACTGCATGAAATGAGTTAATGCCCCATTCCTGATAAAATAATTCCATGGGGTTGTTGATAAATTTTAAGTAAAAATTTTATTTAAAATTACTCACAGCTAGTGCATGGCATATATATTGAAATTATTAATTCAGAAATATAAAAACAACCAATCCTCATTTTATAGAAATGACTTATTTATATAATTTAGAATTAAAATCTTCCCTCCTTACATTTGGAGCTGAGAGTTTAAACCCATATAACTTTGATGGGAAACTGTTCTTATTTAAAAAATCTTTCATAAATCCATTTTTGTTTTAATTAAATTCATTTTTATCAAAATGTAAATACTACAATCCCATTGAATTTTAAAACCTCCTTCTAGGCTAAAATATAAAAATCTTACTGAACTTTGTTCAATTATATCAAAACATTAAACATAATTACGTACAGACAATTAAGCAGCTATTAAAAATCTAACAACACAAGGGTACTGGCTTGCATTTTGCAGTGTTTGGCAATAATTCAAAACACACAGCTATACCACTTATTTAGAAACAATGTTGTTGTTTTCAGTATTTCCATCTTCATTCATAGAGATATAAAGTTAAGAAAAGTAGATTTTGTATATAATATGATCTCTTAAGCCATTGGTTTTAAATTTCCAAAGAGGGAAATTTGTGTTCTAAACAATTAAATTTAGTATGTAAATGCTAAAATTTTTTTAATTTTAATTTTATAATTTGAATTTTTTGGTAGTATATAAGTTTTAATTTTATAATTTGATTTTTTTTTTGCTCTTACATAAGTTGATCCCATAGTATTTGTATGTACAATCCTCTATTACTGAGTTTTCTACTGAATTAATTGATTACTTTTCTGTTTTGTAGCTACAGTACAAGAAAATATTTTAAAGCCTCAAGGTACTGATTTTTAAAATCTTCAACATTTCCACTTTTTCCATTTATAAAGTTGATTGTGCAGATCTTACTTTTGTAAGATTTAATGTCATTGAACTGAAAACCTAGAATTTGCAAAGTAGTTTTCACATGTACTATTATGTGATATTATATAACAACACAAACACATTGGCAATAATACTTCCACTTACATGATATACTGTGAAAGGACAGATAATCTTAAATTAATATGAAATAGAATCCTCATCATATATATTTTTGTATCTATTAGAAGACTCTTAATCTGCCTTGTGACTTTGCATAGCATATCATAATAATACCTTCCCATATACCATTTTAGTATGATGGTCATCATTTGTACACCACACACACGTATACACACACCTGTGGCAAAGAAACTTTCTTTTGAATTGATCGTTTGCACTTGCATGCCCCCAGAGGCTCAATCTTATTGCTGATGAATATCCTCATGCCTAAGAATTTTATAGATAACCCAATAGAAAATATTAAAAATCAAAAAGGCTAATGGGAAACAGGCTCGTGAGATGGTGTCAATCTTCTTAGCTCTGTCGATAAAAACCTTCCTCATTTCATCAGGGCTTTTCGGCATTACCTGGACAGGATGGTTTGGGCCCTTTGGGGTCACACCATCTTTTGCTTGCAGACATGGTCCCATTCCATAGGCTGTGAAGCTGAATCGACTTTCCCTTACCTCATCATCCTGTCATAAGGAAAACATAAGAAAACACTTTAGTCATGGAATAGAGCATGTATTTCAGAATCATAACTAAAGCTTGATCATGAATAAATGTTACCATTATTGTAAAGAAAGATAGCTGAACTACATAAAGATTGAGTTGCTTTTTTTCCCCGTTTAAGTTTTATTGATTTATCCTGCTGCATCATATAAATGTGTCCAATAAGAAATATGAAACTCTCAACTAATATGTTTTATTGGGAAAACTACACATTCTGGTATTGTCTACATATTGTTAGAATATCTAAATAAATTGAGCAAGAAAAAGAACCTATTGGGATATTAAGTGTTATAAATTCATAACTAGGTTTTTTTTTTTTTTTACATTGTGTTTAAATGGATAAATATACGATGTCAAAGGGAAATATCAAGATCATTGACTGGATTTTTCTTTTTCATAGAAGCAAACTTTGAAGTTTATTTCCTATGATTTTTACATTACTTCATTGGAAAATAAAGTCTAGCTCAAGAACACTGCTTGGTTTTTGTTATCCGCACTTAATGTTACTTCTCTACATTAACCCATTGGGAAGACTATAAGATAGTCACATGTGCTAATTTACATGCAATTATTTTTCAGGTACATTGATTGAGTTGAAATTATGAATGAAATTTGGCAGAAATTTATTTCATATTAAAGACAATTGTTTAACTTATTATGTTCCGAAACTTATTATTTAACTTACTATGTTACTTTTCTCTTGAATGTTGCAAATTAAAGAATTCTCTGCATACGTATATAGGTACATGAAAAGAAAATCAAAATTTAAAAGAAAAACTAATGAGAATATGATAAATGAAATGTGTTTGTGACAGGAAAATATGGTATTTAGGAGTTTATAATGAAATTCATTAATGAGTAATTTAATTTAATGCAGTTATTTAGAATGTAACAGTAGATGATTGCCAATTAATTAGATTTTTTGCTACTAAAACCGAAAGTTTAGAAGATGACATTTTATAAGGTTGCTACAGCTCTCCCTTTATGAAAGTAATATAGGAGACAAAAGTAATTGGCTCAAATTCTTGAAAAATTATTTTGGGTCTGTGAAAGTAGAGGCTCAATGAACAGTATATTACAAAATATGAAAGTGAAAAATGGAAATTAAAATGGATTCTAAACATGAGAAGATGACCAAAGTTGATGTAATAATGTATAAAATCATTTTTTGGGGAATTATGGAGTAAGGCAATTTTACATGACAGAAGCAAATAATTATTGGAAAATAGATTAACCATAAGATATATGAGCAATTGAATTTTGAGGAAACAAGTCTGAAATACAAGCACATGATCCTAATAACACAGAACTGCTATTGGAGTCTGGTAAAAATTGGAAATGGATTTTCCAGTACTCTTTAATAAGGATGTTAATTTATACTGGCAATTTTTTAGCTTCCATGGAAATTTTAAAACTAAATTATTGTTTGCCTTGAATTTTCGATGTTTTGGGAAAGAAATGAATATACCAGAAATAAAACTGTTTGTAAGTAAGTGCTAAACAAACATCTTTAATGGCTTAGGAAATCATGCTGGTGTTTACATTCCAGAAAAAAGGTATAGTTTGGATAATTTATATAATTTTGCATGCAAATCAGCTGAATGCTGAAGTATAAAACAACCTTTTAACCTATATCAACCCATGTGTTGAAAAAAATCCATCTCAAAATAGGACAAAAAGTAATTTCTCAATGAACATTTCCAATGAGGTGTTGACATATTAGTTGAACCAATTAAGAGATAAATTACAAAAATACTAGAATTTTATGATTCTAGCTGCTGTGTTTTGTAAAGTAGGATTCATTTAGTCCGCCCCCACCCCGTTTTTACTAAGAAATAACTGACATATATCACTGTGGAAGTTTAAGGTGTACAGCATGATGGTTTGATTTATGTGTATGGTGAAATGATGATCTCAGTAGGTTTAGTTAAAACCCATCATCTCCTATAGAAACAATAGAAGGAAAAGGAAAACATCTCTTGTGATGAGAAATCTTAGGACCTACTCCCTTAACAACTTTTGTATAGATCATACAGCCGCATTCGCTCTGGTGGTCATGTTGTAAGTATGTTACAGTCCTAGTACTTATTTATCTTATAACAGGAAGTTTGTGTCTCTAAGCTTCTACCCCCACTGACTACCTTTCTAACCATTTACTCTGAAGACCTTTTTATTTTCACATCTTAGAGACCCCCAGTTGCTCATCTCACAAAATCACTGGTAAGATTTAAAATACTCAGTGATCAGCTCCGTTATTTTCAACTGTACCTTTCCACAGAAGTGCGAGTAGAGGGTTAACATCAGGCCTGGGCTGATGAATGACTGCTGATTCTTTCCACAGCATTTCCTTGAAAACAATAGAGTGAAGCTAAATGGAGAATGTGGAGTTTGCTACATTTACTTCACGGGGGTTGCTGTGCAGGGCCTGAGGGCCTTTGGCCTACGTGACCAGAATGTATACAAGCTTGGTAGGAAATCAAGCCTGTGGCTTCTCTGTGTCAACGTGATAATACAGGCCTTGACGTTTGTCCGTGGCAGTGCACCTCCGTGCGGCAGTGCACCTCCGTGCGCCCGTGGAAGAGGGCGAAAGCAGCTGTGGCCCCGCTCAAGCCCCCTGCCTCCCGAGGACAGGAAGATGCTGTGTTGGCTGCCTCACATGCTCCTGTAGGACTGAGGAAACTTTGTAATAGGCTATAAAGCCTGTGGTGTCTGGAGGTTTGATTGGCAGTTTTTACCTCCAATTTCAGTGGTGGTGACAGAAGTTGACTGGGCTTTCAGATCGTTTCAGACTCTATATGGCCCAAAGTTCTGGGCGGGGGTTTGATGAGAGTGTGATCCTGATCCAGCCTGGGTCTGAGGTTGCCCCAGCTCTGCAGAAAATAACCAGGGTAACTCTTACTATTGGACTGGGGCTGACAACAGAAGTCTCCCTTGTTGAATTGGCAGATGGGTGATTAATGAAATAAAACTGAAGGGGACCAGGGTTTGGGAACTGAGGGGTAAGTGGCTCAAAATACAAGGAATTTCTTCTCTCCAACCACCTGACAGAAAGAGAAATTAGAGCAGGTAAGGGAAGCAGCTTCATGGCCTGTGCTCAAGATGAACACGAAAGTCCACTTGGGACTTGGAAGGACGTTGCATGTAATCCTGATGGTACTTCTTGGTAACCCCAGGCAAGCAACACTGCAAACTTGTGAGTATCCTGTACCCTGTCCGATCGAAATCGACTGTGAGACACAGATGAAAACCACGTGTATAATTTTCAATTTAAATTTTACATCAGCTACATGTTAACAAGTTATACACAAGAGGTGAAATTAATTTTAGTATTATGTTTTCTTTAACTTACTATGTCCTAAATGTGATTTAAACCTTTCCTCAGAGTAAAAATTGAGGAGACAGTTTATATCCTTTGTTTCATACTAAGTCCTTGAAATCAGTACATATTTTTGATACACCTCAGATCAGACTCTACATTTCCAGGGCTCCATAGCCACATGGGGCTTAAATCTACCATTTTGGATAAAGCAATTCTAACATAAGGAAGCTGGGTGTCTTTACTGTGAAGGAGCAGCCAATATCCGGGGAATCAGTCTGTGCTTTCTGGGATCTTGGGGTTAATTGCCACAGGAATGAAAAAACCATGAAAAGCAATGTTGGCTGTGAATGCTCGCTTCCAACTTGCTGCAGTTACTGGCAGGCATGGAGTCAGTGACCCTTTGGGGTAAAGCCTGCGGTGGTATGAGGCCATGTGGAGAACCAGCTGCCTGGTTCTCTCACTGCTGTGAAATTGAACAGCGCTTGGAAGAAGTAGCGAACCTGGGCTGGCCACACGATAAACAAAAATAAGCCTACCCAAACTACATTCTCTGATCTCAACTCTGACAGACACTATGATTAGGGGAGTCCCCCAGGCATGGGTTTCCCATGTGGTTCTCCTTTTGGAAAGGCAGGAGGGTATGTACGATCCACGGGGACACTTGTTTTTCTAGCTGCCATGCTGGGTTTCACTGATGGGAAAACTATCTGGGTTATTCAGAAGAAAGATCATGGCCAGAGGTAAATCTATTAGCTCTCTTTAGGTGACTTTTTTAAAGACACAGAATGAAAATTGACAGGAGTCCTATGAAAGATTTCCTCGCACATTATTGCCAGCTGGGAGGAAGGAAATCTGTTGTAGTTCCGGCAGCTGCTTCCCTTAAGGAACCCTGTTAAATCTGAGGCTTTCATCTCAGAAGTTAAATCAATGATGCTGATGGGGAATGGAAACAAAAGGCACTGCTGTGGGCTGCGGAGGTTACTCCATCCATTAAGACAGTTGAAACGAAGAAGACTGGCTTTGAAGGCCAGGCTCTCCTTGCCCAGTCCCGAGTGGCATATCCAGTGGACACTATCACCTTTGGCTAAATGCGTAATTGGAAAGGACATGACACGTGAATGAAGGATCTTGCCATTCCTGGCTTGAACTTAATCTTGGGCCGTTGTTTCTCAGCCCAGTTGTAATTGGATGGATGTCCTAAGATGTGAAGCCCTAAGAACTGCCTCAACCTTTCCCTGTGAGACCTATTAAACAGCACAGGATTTCAGGAAGGTAAATGAAACTCTTAGTTCTTATTAAGGAAATAGTGGAAGCAGCGGTGCTAGTCCTTCATTAATTTTGTCTAGAATAGCTCTATCTGGCTTATGATAAAGCGAAATGGGGCCTGCAGTTTGACTGCTGACCACTTGGGGTCAGTAAAGAAGTCACCCAGCAGCCTCTACGACGATAAATGGTAAAAACCGATGAGTTTCAGGACAAAGGAGGCTGGTATGCTATCTTTCTTTCTTTTTAATTTTTTTTAAATTCTTTTTTTATTTTTAGGTAATCTCTACACCCAACATGTGGCTCAAACTTACAACCCCAAGACGAAGAGTTGCGTGCTTCCCCGACTGAGCCAGCCAGGTGCCCCAAGGCTGGTATGCTTTGACACACTTGACCAGGGCTTTCCTTTTAAGGTCAATATAAAGGAAAAAGTCTGACACTGTGTGTCTTCATGTGGGGTAGACCCAATTCAGGAAACCGGAATTCTCCAGCATATTATCACAAACTGGTTGGAAACAGTTTGGTCCAGGTCACTGTCAACAGGAAGTGAGTTAATGATCAATCACAGTTTCCCTCTCTGAGGAGAAAGTCAAGGCATGGTTTGGAAACTAGTAACTAGGGAAAGGAGGCTAACTAATCCAGCCGAAATTCAGGGCCCAGCGCCATTATTCCAGTTTCTGGAAATAATCTGGGTAAACCACTAGACACAATTTACAACGATAAAGGATAAACTGTTATCTCTTCTGCCTCCCACCATGAGAATATCAGCTGTAGCAATTTGGCAGGTATATTTTGATTTCTGTGGTCCTCTTGTATAAAGTGACTAGAAGACAGACTGAATTGGAAAGGGGAACAGGGACGATTGGGGTGAGAGGTCTGGGGCAGGCAATAGCCCAAGTAACCTGAGGCCTTCACATTCATCCACGCTATGGGTATCCGCTACTAACACACATGTAGACTGGCATTTCTGGGAGAGGCTCAATGGTGGTGCGGTAAGATGGCTGCCAGAATTCGAGACTAGAAAACTCTCCATGCTGTGAGTAGGTTTAATCTATTTGAATGACAACTACTGACATTCTCCTGTGCTCTGCTAGAAACGGTCCCAACCTGAAGGAAGCCAAAAGGCATCAGACTATATTTGGGCTTAAAATACCTATCATGTTATGATAGATAATGTCAGCAAGGTATTTCAGTCTAAGTGACCTAATATAATGAAAATGATATTATTTAGGAACAAGCTAAGGGGAATTGCTTAGGCAAAGTAAATCATATGCATGAAAAGGTGGCCTATTTGACAATAGATTAGAGATGGGATCTCCAGGTGAGCTACCTGGAGCGAGTGGTTCCCCAATGGCAACTTTTTTATAGAAGGTCAGGACTCAAACCATACCTGCAGTCAAATAAAAAAGTGTAGTTGTAGAGGGGCGCCTGGGTGGCTCAGTCGTTAAGCGTCTGCCTTCGGCTCAGGGCGTGATCCCAGAGTCCTGGGACCTAGCCCCACATCAGGCTTCTCCACTGGGAGCCTGCTTCTTCTTCTCCCATTCCCCCTGCTTGTGTTCCCTCTCTCACTAGCTCTCTCTCTCTCTCTGTCAAATAAATAAATAAAATCTTAAAAAAAAGAAAGCGTAGTTGAAGAAAGCAAGGTAAGTCTACAAAATGGGTTGACTTGAGAACCGGTATGTGTGGCAGGATCAGAAGAATTGGTTCTTGCTCTCAGAGCCATGTCGGATATTCAAAGACTCCTGGCCCCAGCCAGTGGCATTGCCTTATGGTCAGGCAAATAGGCCAGGTTAAGTAGGCAATTAAGAACATACAGGGTGGCTGATGAAATTCCTTATAACAATTCCAGGGTAGAATTAAATTAGGTCAAGTAATCCCTGCCTAGTTGCTGGCTCAGAAGAGGACTAGAATGCCAAGGCAGATGTCTTGGGTTGGCCATGGATGTGGACATGGTGGTGTGCAGGCCATGTAGCAATGGACAAAACCCCAACACATTCCTCTGTTGTGCAACAGAACCACTGATGTAGTGAGAGCTTGACCTGAATATTAATGAAAGAAAATATTGCTTGAAAATCACCTTTGAGCGAAATCTCCTGAGGATAAGTGCTAACACATAGCTGGCCGTTGGAATACTAAGGTCTTTGATTAAGGCTCCTGGAGGATTCAGTAGATTTTGGCAGAATTAAACAGTGAGTCCATCTTGGGCTTTGTTTATACTGTTAACAAGCCACAGCTGAAAATACTATTGACGGCTTAGAACACAGTGTTTTTGTATCAGTTTGGGCTCCTGGAACAGATCTCATCGGACAAAGGAATACATTTAAACATGACCAGTGTATAAAATGGCCCAAGAAAACAAGATAGCAAAGGCATTTAAATGGAATTTAGAATGAGCAATTAAAATACTAAATACTGAAGAGGGTGACAAGGATGAAAAGAGCTGGCTAGTTCACTGGACGAGTGTGTAGATCATGTGGGTATGAGTGATAGTAAAGAGGAATGTCTTTAATGAGTTTCTTGTGTCTGGTGGTTGAAGTGTGAGGGGTCGGGAGCAAAGCTGGGACACAGTTCTGCCCTTCCCACCTCACAGGTACTTCTTTTGTGTTATAATGATTCTGATGTAATGTGCCAGGTCTATTACATACGTGATACAATTGTTCTGGGCCCATGATTGCATTTTCTAGCTAAAGGATCATTGCTGCTTATGCTACTTTATCTATTTCTTTGAACTAGGAAGACATCCATGCTCTCTGTGGGTGAGGGGACAAAACTTGTGCGTTTGAGTCCCGTGGAGCCTCCCAGTTAAAGGAAGGTATTTTCTTTGCTTTTCTTCTGCCTTTTGTCCCTCTGTAGAGTTAAGTCAATGACATAGGAGATTAAAGCTTATTTCTGCCTTGCAAGCATGATTGCTTCCTCAAACCTGTAATCAGGGCTATGGTACTGTAATGAACAAAGCTGCTTGACATTTGGATGTTGGTTTTAATAGAAAAATGACACACTGGAACAATTTAAACTTAATCATCTTTATGTAGTGTTGGTGCTTCATAAAATTTGGCAACAATTTATAAGATTACCATCATTCTATGTGCATGCAATAATGACAGTGTAGGGGAAGGCAGAGTTTCTCATACAAGTCTAACACCTGCTTGGAATCACTAGGGGTTGCTGAGATCCAGTTTTCTGGATGGGCAATTGTGGGGGCTCCAACTCATTAGCCTTTCGGTTGTCCCAGTAATCTGCATTTCCACCAATCTTTCTAGGTGATCAGAATGCACAGTCAAGTTGTGGAAACAAGCTTTTCCAAGAGGCACAGTTTATCTATCCTAGCAGGCTTAAATTTTTAGTGAGGCAACATTCTTCCCATTCTTCTAATACTCTAATTTACATTTTAAGTAGCAGTTTA
Organism: Ailuropoda melanoleuca; assembly: GCF_002007445.2. Lineage (NCBI taxonomy): Eukaryota > Metazoa > Chordata > Mammalia > Carnivora > Ursidae > Ailuropoda > Ailuropoda melanoleuca. Next base: position 83,567,283 of record NC_048222.1, on the reverse strand, counting down.
TGAAAACATACTCTGGGATGACTTTTGTGTTAGTATTTAGCTATTATTTTATTATTCAATAATTTCTGTTTTTAAGTAAGGCTGTTTCTAGGTAGGACTGTACATAAGACTATCTGTATGATCTGTATCTTTATCCATTTTTAAATCTACGGGGCCTACGGGTATCCTGGGCAATAGATTTCAGATAATTATGTGTTACAGTGTGATTTAGTGCCTTATTATTTTCAAAAGCATCTGGAAGATGATTTCACGAACATATCATATTTCCGATTAATTGTGAAGTTGGAAAAATAGAAACTTTTAACTTCAGTAAAAACATTTCCCTCTTGAAAATGTCATGCTCAAATACTCATTCCCTGGTAACGGCAATAGCACCAAGATGTTGAGGAGAGCTTTGGTTCTAAAAACATGAAAATAGCTTGGGTATTTGCAATTATAAAACATATGTGCTAGGGGAAGTAATTTTCAATTATTTCCTATGTCTCAAAAACATTAGATTGTCCAAATTTAAAATCTGACTCAAGATTGACATTCAAAATGCAAATGTAGAATTAAGCATTCATCATCTATTGCCAGGAGTCTGGATCATCTTCAGTATCTAACTCTCAGATTCTTGGTTTCTTATCCCAGGGAAAGATTATAGCACTAGCTAGCAGGTTTTTTTAGGGTGAAGGAAAGAATATAAAACACTTGATAAAGTACTCAAATTATTGCTACTGTATTTTTAATACTTTGTTTGTCCTAATTGTGTTATTATGGAAATTGCATACACACAACCTGAAAGGAAAATCCTAATAACAACTTGAATCATTGTCCTCTTAGGTATTTTAAATACCAAACTAGCAACAAAGTACTATGTAAAATAGGCCAGCCCAGTTGCTTACTCTGCGGATGGCCTTGCACTTGTGTACTGTTGCACTAAAAAAATTTAACCAAGGGCATAAAATTGAAAAGATCACGTTGCTGCTGTAGCCTTCACTGTTGTATTGTTGTAATAGATGGGTTTTGCTATCTGGCTGCTAGGATTCTTTGGAAATCTAGTTTCTGCAATCAAGGAGTCGTTAGTGTTTTGAACATGTTCTATGAAACAGCACAAGTATTTTGGGTGTGCCCATGAGATAAGGCACGTGGAGACCTCTGCCTTCTTCAGAAACAGGATCTCAGCTCTGTTGGGCCAGATTCCAGTCTGACCCAACAGTCCAGGCAGCCAGAGAATGAGGGAGAGAGCAAGGACCCTTGGACCACAAAAAAGTCATGTGATTTTGTTGTTGTTGTTGTGTTGTTAAATGACTGGCCTATAGCAGTTTTTTTCCTCCCAAAGGCTGCACTCAAAATAAGAATTTTAAGCATGGATGAAGCATTTCTTTTTTTTTTTTTTAAAGATTTTTTATTTATTTATTTAACAGAGATAGAGACAGCCAGCGAGAGAGGGAACACAAGCAGGGGGAGTGGGAGAGGAAGAAGCAGGCTCCCGGCGGAGGAGCCCGATGTGGGACTCGATCCCGGAACGCCGGGATCACGCCCTGAGCCGAAGGCAGACGCTTAACGACTGCACTACCCAGGCGCCCCTGGATGAAGCATTTCTAATAGTTCACTATGAGTATTAGATTATTATTTTAGAAGGTGCATTGAACTGTTTTATGACTACACTAATTTCTTTGTCTTGTAAAACTCAGTCATAAAATTACCCTGTGTTTATGTATGTTTAGATGTGCAGTGATAGTCTTTATTCCAATTAGTACTCAAATATTTCTTGGGGATAATTCAGTTTTCTGCAGTCCTCTTCAGCTTGAGTTTCTAATAGACTGAAGGCCAAACAAGCAAACGGATTAGACAGACATCTAAAACTTTTGATTCCAATGCTATGTGTTAGCCAATATTTAATATTCATAAAATTAAGTACTTTCAAACTCAAAGTATAGGCAATAATAAAGATTAAATAGAAGGAACTAAGAATGAGCAAAAAAAAATGACTGATTAAAAAGGCAAAATGGAAGAAACAGCTTAATTTATTCATGAGTAAAAACTCCTAACATGCTTTAAGCAATTTAGAAGTGTAGGCAATGAAAAATGTAAAAACCCATTTAGTTAGTATATAATTCTTTCTATAGGAGCACCTGTTTTCATTAAGTTTGAAAGTGAGAAAAATGTTTCAGTACTTAAGCATCAAAACCACCTTGTGAAACATTCTATATGCTTTTTCATTTTATTAGAGAATTAGACCAAAGACTGACTCACACTAACATGCATATTATAACTAGAAATATTAAAAATAGAAAATCCAAGGGTAGACTTAGTCATTCAATTGAATTGCTTCATCTCCATCACAAAAAGATATATATTAACATTCATGTGAGATAAGAATTAATTTCCTATCCTCTTCTTAGTCCTCAAAAAGGACCAAAAAAAAAAAATCTTATTTTTGAGTGTGGAAATGGTGAAGACATGAAGCTTACCAGTGAGTGGTAATAAAACGTGGAGCCTCTAAGGCAGCATGAGTGATGATTTCTTGTGTGAACTGCTGTGAGATACAACAGCCTTAAATACATTATTTTCATCCTAATGTTTCTCCCCTGGTAGATTCCTTCTGGTATTCTATGTACAATCAAGATGTTCAGTAATTATGCCAGAGGTCTTTCTGTTAAAATAATTTTCTGTAACTTCTAGTTGCTAAATAGGAAAGTGACAAAGGAAGGAAAAGTGAATTGCTATTGATTTCCACTTACATGATTTCAAAGTGTGTGGATTTTGAAAAAAGAAATTACTAATAAACATAACAGTGGGTTATTTTTGGTCGGGAAAAATCGGCATCACTTAGAAAATTCTGAGGTAAGATGAAATATGTGAATAAATTAAAAATTCTTTTTCCAAAATAAATATCAACTTAAAATAAAATATTCAGTTTAATACATCTACATACATTTCTATATTAGAAATTTGGAAAGCTTGAAAGAATACAATTATAGATGAGGTTAAAGATACTTTATAGTGGCAGGTCAATTGTCGATATAAAATTCTTTGAAATCTATTCCCAGGAAAATTTTGCATTTATTCTTTCTTTCTTTCTCTCTCTTTCTTTCTTTCTTTCTTTCTTTCTTTCTTTCTTTCTTTCTTTCTTTCTTCTTTTTCTTTCTTTCGATTTTATTTATTTATTTGGCAGAGAGAGAGAGTGAGTACAGGTAGGGGGAGTAGCAGGCAGATGGAGAAGGAGAGGCAGACTCCCCACTGAGCAGGAAGCCCGATGTGGGACTCATATCAGGACCCTGGGATCATGACCTGAGCCAAAGGCAGACACTTAACCAACTGAGCCCCCCAGGCGCCCTTGCATTTACTCTTGATGACATGTGAATTAGTTCTGAGTTAGCCGAGTTTATGTTTGGCGTATTGAATTTAGATTCTGAAATGGTTTGAAAATTGTTAAATGGTAAAATGTAAGCTTAAAAAGATGAATGATTAACATAAAATAATATAAAAATGGAATACATACATTTGAGGAGATTGATGAGAAATCAATAAAATAATTTTTAAAAAATACCTGTATATCTATTCCTAGCACCATATGTTAGATTCGTTCAGTGCCAACTCAGAATTATGGAGTGACATAAAATAATACATTATAAATAGACAACATGTGTAAAAGGCACTATATGTATTTTACTTAACTTTGAGATGTGATACACTGTAATGCATGTGAAATTAGATTAAGTAGAGATTGCATTAATTTGTTGAATGTTATTTTACTAAACAGATATTTCAGAGGGAATATAGCTCTAAGAATTAACTGTGTCTAACACAAATTCTAAATATTTGTTTGCAGGAAATCATTAAATTTTTACAATTTTTGTTTTACCTGAGAGGATGAAATTTTGAACCCCTGTATATCAGAGTCACTCAAATATACTTTAGTGTGAAATTATTGAAACTACTTTTCCTCAGGCATGCAGGAAATTTGTAGGAAATGTTTTCCTACTGAAAGAATATCTTGTACTCCAGAATATAGAATAAACTGACCTAGAAAGGCAACTTTTAAAAATAATTTAGAATATATGGGTGCCACATTGCCTTCACCTATCTGGAACCTCCTCCCTTCAAAATAGGATACATATATGTTTGTGTTTGTCCTAAGACTATAGAGCTAAAAAACTGTAGAGGGCAGAAGAAAACAATCATTTGTTATTCTTAGAAGTTACCCTGAGTTATTTTTGAAGTAAGACAGCATGTAAACACGTAAGTCAATAAAATAAAATGCAAGTTTTGTATAGTCAAAATGCAGTCAATGATATCTGAACCTTAAAAAGATATCCATCACGCCTCGCAGAATCTAAACTTGGTCATTGTTTCTCAGATCTAGAACTAATGGTCCATCTTTATTTCATCTGAGTACATAAATAATAATGACTATACAATAAGGAGCAGGAAGATAGAGGCGCTAGAATACCGTGTGAATGTTTTCTCTCTGCAAACCGTGGCGTCATTATGCCGCGATGTGGAAGAAGCTGCGTGAAATGCAACCCCCGAATCAGCCATTTCTCTCAACAAATAACATATATTCAGAAACATTCTGGCCCGTCTTTATAACCCTGCAGGACTCAAGTAACGATATCACACGGGGGAAGAGCAACTTCTGACGGAAATACTTTCATATCATGCATACACCCACACAGACACAGCACTGGGGATAAGCGTCTATGACATGGTGTGGTGGGTAATCAGCACACAGCAGGCTATGACAGTGTGGGGTGGGGAAATTTGGGTACAAGAGCAAACTTGTATTCTTTCACAATAGACGGAAGATTCACCCACTTGTACCTTAATAGAGAAAATGTCAGATATAAGAGATCCCGTACAACGCTAAGTCAATGCTGAACCAAGTTAAAACTTTCCTAGGAATCATGTTTACATCAATGTAAGGTCCCCTGTTGTGCCAAACTTTTTATACTGAGGCTGTTTTATTGACTTTGCCTATTCTGCCAACTTCGAGTGCTTGGAAAAACTAGGTAAACCCCTACTCATGAAGATAAAGGGCTTCGGGTCAACATTTAGACTCATTTAGATTATGTCGATTTAAAGATTTCTAGGCAAAATACATAATTTTAAAAAAAATAATTAATTCAGTCAGCCCAGAGGGTTGTTAGGTTGAGAAAAATGGTTTCAAAAAGTCAAAATGATCAACCCCAAATTTGCATAATGATTGGAATATTACAAGTTAAACGGAATGCAGAAACTTCTAATGAATGTATTTGCATTACCATATTGTTTCTTTTTTAAAATAAGTATTTATTGACTGTTGCTGAGATAAACCTAAGTTTTCATCAGACTTCTTTGTGCATTGTTTTATAAAGAAATACTTGATTAAATACATACTTTTTATAGTAAAGCTCCTGAAGGCATTAACTGCTTAGTTACTAGAAATTTAAATACATTCTCTCTCAAAGAAGCTATTTGTGTTATGCAAATACAAAGCAATTAAATTTTTTTAAAAATTTAAAGTTAAGATAATTAGGTAAAAGTAATTGGATCAAGTGAATTTTTAGCCCCAGGGATGAAAAAATAAGGAAACGTGGCTAGCTATGTTGGGAAAAAATATGCAATTTTAGTAGAAAAATTAGTTGAATGATTACATATTTTAATATAAGAAAACTTAGTAAGAGCTTTAAAATAATATTTTCTCTAGATACCTGCTAGGAAATTGAGAATCCTTCAATTAGATGAATGTAACGTGTTTCTGGTCTGTTCATCTAACATTACATCTATTCTTAACCAAGATGTGCAGCAGAATCATCTGGGAAGGTATTTTTAAATTCATTTCATTCCAGAAATAAGTTTAATGGACTGGACAGTATGAAATTTTTGGTGTGGGTATGTTTAAATGCAATCATTGAATGCTGTGTTATGGTGGCCAAGTCCAATGCTCTACCTTTCTCACTATTTAGCTATTATACTTGGACATGTGACCTTGTGATCTCTTTTTAATCAAACATTTCAAAGGATGCTGCTATCAGGAACCAGAATTGTTCATTTATTATAAAGAATCTCGACTTCACTTAACATTAAGAAAAGATTGTAAAGATACATAGGTTGGACAAAGTATTTTATTTTTGTCTTATTTTCAGGTTTCTGTTTTCTGACAAGAAAGGCTGCATTTAGAACTTCTTGGTACAAATAAATTTTCTATTAATTTTTGGAACTAATTGTTTCAAAACAAATAACTATGTCTTTCATGGAGACTGTTACAAGATTATATGTATTATTTTTGTTTAATATATATTTAAAGATCATTTTGACCAAAAACCTCAGTTGATTAGATGAAGGATAATATTTAAATATCTTTTTACTGAGTGAGGGAAGACAAATGGAGTTTGAAAAAGAGAATATCCTTAGCTGAAGGGGGATGGTGGTTATTTGGCTTTAAATATGCAAGGGGCTGTGTTTCCCCACCAAACACTGCCTGGGTGCAGAATATGCTGTCTGCTTTTTTCACTGATAACCACATTCCTCTACTTAGAGTTAAGAAAGTGAATTTACCGTGTCTGAGAAACGGTAAAACTTCTCCAGTGCAAAAGCTTCTGTCTGTGGGAAGGTAAAGTGGACCAAGAGGGATTGAGAAACCAGAGAATCAAGTCATATATGAGTAAATATAATTGCACAATTTGTTTTAATTGCATATATCATTTTCACATACATACGTATCAATTAATCGATTTTCACATATGCAAGGTATCCAACCCCCAAAGTATGAAATGAACTAAAAACAAAACAAAACAAAAATCCGATTTTTTTTCCCTGCACTAAATCTCAATTACGATATTTGCTCTCTGAATATTTCAATTGCTCGTTAGACAATAATAAGATATTACTCTTTTTGCATTTCTATATTTTCCTAGAGAGCCACTCACTATAAAAAATAATCTTGTCATCTTTCTGTGAGCTAACGAATAACAGGCTTCACTATATATCCTGATATTCTTACCGGTAGTGAAACTCAAGAGCTGCGTTGGTAGGATAATATTTTTTTTTTAAAGGAGAACCAAAATTGATCATCTACACTTACAGTCTATTATGTTGCCCATTGGACACTGTGGCTGTTGGATGTGTGGTGCATGTGGAAAGCATCTGAGCTCTCAGCCCCCATTTGGACATCCCGTACCTAATACTTCCCAGCACCTGGTTGACATATTCCAAATTGTATAGGAAGGAGGAGGAAGGTAGAGAAATGGAAAATAAAAGTGAAAAAGCAAACCAAAATGAGAAGGGCAAATAAGTATTACTTTACTTCAGATTAGTGACATTAGAAGGAAAAATTGTCTTTATCAGTCATTTAAAGGGAAAGGAAAGCTGGAGCTTTATTTACCCTTATGATACAGAATTTTTTGTCCTGTGGTAGTGTTTCAGGCAGTGCCAAGTGTCATGAGAGAAAGGGGAGCAAGTAGGCAGTAGGGAGGGAGAAAGAAGGGGAGGAAAGAGTGAGAAAAAGGAGAACAGTATAAGGAAACCAGTAGATGGTATGGTGGGGAGAAAAAGAGCGAGAAAAGTTACTCTCCCTATTAAAATATGTTTCAGTATACAAATTATGTGCTTTTGTTTTCAAAACAACTTGATCAAATAAGAGCTCAGGCTGTTTTTGTCCCATGTGTTACTCAGAGTATCACAGTCCTAGATGTTCCTTCCATGCTACTGTGAATTGGGTATTTATTATGATTTGGGGGAGTCAATTAGAAATAACTGAATTCGTTATTACTTTAGAATATGTTTAATGCTCAGTACTGAGAGATCATGGCCTTAGGGCTTTAAAAAATTTTATGATTATGTAAATTGTAGCGAATAATTCAAAAACCACAAGGAAACCTCAAAAAAAACATAAATTCTTTCAAAATCCTTAAAAATGCATCCTAAATGAACCAGACTATTATTTCTAAGATTCGAGTATGTTTTGACTTAAATATTCCAATACATTGGATTCTGACCACAATTTCTCCTGTTGCATAAACTTTGACATTTCTCTATTGCGTATGAATCTATTTGCTTTTAAATATCAGTTGGCACATTCACATTAAAAGAAGTAAACTCATAGATATGCTGGTCAATAGAAACTCTCCTTTCCAGAAGAGGAAAGGGGGTTGATCAAGCTTATGTGCACATAAAGAAAGACGACATTACAAGTCTTAATAGAGGGGAACAACTCCATTCTGTACATCCAAATTCAATTACAAGATTATTTCTGCAACTTCCTGTGGTCTCCTAATGATGTTCTCAATACAATTTCTTCTGGGTTTCATTTAACAGGTATAGCAAGGCAATAATAGCACCTTCTTATGTTTCCCATAGGGATTCAGAATAGGTATCTTAAAAACACGAAAGTATGTCTGAATAAGAGACCACATAGTTCTACACAAACATCATGGCATTAACAAATAGGTAATATTTTATGGAAACAATGAAAGGAATTAGTTTGATAAAAGCAACAACTTGAATAGCTGTATCTGATGACATAAGACCATCAGGAACACTCTCAACGTTGCAAGTAAGAAATGATATATTTTGTTAATTCAAGCAAAAAATGGTGTTGTTCCAGAAAGTACATTAGAAAGAAGTTGATAAAACTTTCATGTCAATACATATGCTGTGTAAAGTAGAACTGGACGTCACCATTTTATCCCTGAAGCTATTTTTGACAGTTTCAGTTTTGATTGGACAAAACCAAAGGATTATTCATATCCTTTAGTTCCCAGACTCCACCTCCTCTCTGCACCACTGTATTACATATAACAAATTTACTTTCCAGTAAAAATTGGTATCCCGCTGAACCCAATGCATTTAATCACCTACCTTATTCTTTCTCTTTCGTCGAAATCTCAGAAGTTCTTTGTGTTGTCTTGATACAAAATTTACAGCTGCATATTCCAGAAGTGCTGAAAACACAAAAAGGAGGCATACTGCCATCCAAATGTCAATAGCTTTGACATAAGAAACCTAGCAAAGAGAGAAAGAGTGAGCAAATTGAGTTGTATTGTTTCCATCGAGAACAAAACTGAATGATTCTAAAGTGTACCATTTATATCAGGTAGAAAAAGAAAGCAATAAGACCAAGACTTTTTTAATTTAATAAGCATTTTTTTAGAAATTAATTTTTCAAGTTTGTACATTAGTCCTATGTTATAACCTGTGTATGTTTTGTTAAAAATTGTTGTCCAATGAGGCACAAGACCAACCATATGATGAAGAAAATAAAAGTTGAAGTGTAATTTTACCGTCAGTGTAGTATAGGGTAATGCTTGAAAAAGTATGAAGTAACATTGAAATATAGATAATGCCACTTACCTTTCAGTTCCATATTTGCTTCTCTAAATTTTCTTATTTTGAAATAATTTTAACATTAACATTAGCAAACAGTAAAAAAAAATAAAAATAAAATAAAAAACAAACCAAAAAAACCCTCGCAAGTTCCTAGTTGTTAACATTTGACCAAATATTATATTTGTCTCTATCTCTACCATTTATGTTTCCCCCCTTGGAACTACTTGAGTATAATTTGCAGACATGATGGCCTGTTACCCCAAAATACTTATGTGTATTTTCTAAAAGAAAAGGACAATCCCCTCCTACATAGCTCTAGTACGTCCAACAAAATCAGATTGACGTTAATAAAATATTACCATCTAATCCTAAAAGCCCATTCTCATTTCAGTAATTGTCTCAACAAAGGCCCTTTTAGCAGAAAACATTTTTTTCCATCCATTCCAGGATTTAATCCAGAATTGTGTGTTGCATTTGGCATCATATCTCTTTAGTCTTCAGTGTGGAATATTTTCTCACCTTCTGTGACCTTGATATCTTGGATGAGTGTAGACCAGATATTTTCTGAGTGTCTCCCACTTTTGGTTTATCTGATGTTTCCTCATTTGAGACTCAGGTTATGGGATTTTAATAGGAACAGTGATGCCCCATTCTTCACGGAGTACCATACCAGAAGGCACTCAACATTGATCAGTTGGTTAAGGTGCTGTCTACCAGGTTTCTCTGCTATAAAGTTACAAATTTCCCTTGTGTGGGGAGATACTTGAAACTACATGATAACTTCTTAGTCTTTAAATTTTCATCCTTTAGACACTGATGACTTTTGTCTGAATCAATGACTACAATGATGATTTCCAAATGCGGGTTTTCTAATTCCATCCACATGCATTAGTTAGCATTCTACAGTAAGGAAAGTTTCTGTCTCCCACATTCATTTATTTATATCAGTAGAGATTAATAAATAGTGATTTTGCTCAATGGGTTATAATGCATTCACATCACTATTTTGATGCTCACACTATACAGATTGGGTCAGGAGGAGCCCATAGAGGTTAGGCCATGCATCCTTTTGGCAAGTCTCCATCATGATTTCGGTACTTTCTTAGTTTCTGGAATGAGGCATTCCCAACTCATCTGTAATTTCATATTCCAGTCCTTGATGAAGGACCGACTTCCTTCCTTCCTTCCTTCCTTCCTTCCTTCCTTCCTTCCTTCCTTCCTTCCTTCCTTCCTTCCTCCCCCCTTCCCCAAATATGAAGCACAGGAATCATTGAACCAAAGTTAAGCATTTTAAGCGTTAGGTAGAATTTTCTGATCTGACTGACACCAGAGGCTTTAAACTGGACAACAATAAGGCTGAGATGAGAAATGCTTTGGAATCAACCTATCAGACAACCCCTGAGACAGACAGACAGGGCAGGAGAGAAGCATCATCCTGACGCCTGGAGAACTTGGTGTGGAGAAGATGCTTCAGATGCGGGATGAGATCAGGTTTCTGGTTTGGGGTGTATGTGTGCACACAGCTGGGGAGGGGATTTTCACCCTTTCCCCTCTGTACCAGCAGGCAGCCTTCAAGGGGAGGCTGGATTAGAGGGCAGTGGGTTTGGCGGGGGGAATCAGCTGTGAGAGACACACCTTTATTTCTGGGAGTGGCCAACTGCTCCATTTAGATTGGTTTCCTCCACCCCAACCCTCTTAGCCTTGCCTTCTGGAACAAACTCTCATAAACCCTTGGGGACCAGCCCTTGAGAAGGTTTATGTGTTTGTAGGGGAGGAAAGCAGAGAGTGATCCCTGTCCTCACAGCCTGACAGTCCCAGTGATGCCATCCCAATGCGGAAGCTGAGAGCTGTGTTCATCACCCCCAGCCTTAATCGCCTCATGATGAGCCTTGAGGGGGAGACAAGAGCTTTGGAATTCTTGAAATAAGTACGAGGACTCAGTTGATTGAGTTTTCTATGGATTGTAGACTTGGTGAGATTAAAAATTCCCAGGGCTGACACTGGGGCGTTCCCCCTGCCTGGCCCCCTTGTTAAAGGACCATACATGTTGTATGCAGAACTGGGGGAATCTCAAATCCCAGTTTAAGGTCATTGCTTTTGGAGTCAGAGTGTGGCGACAGTCACATTTTTTTCATATCATACCTTTCCCCAACTGTCTGGGACTGATTCCCCTAGCCCCAGCCCAAGGAAGTGCCCTGGCCCTGAGAATGGGGGAGCCCCTTCTCTCCCCCCAGGCTCTGGTCTTGGGGAGGTGGATGCTGCTTAGTTCACTATTCACTCTCCAGGGGGCTGTTACACCCTGCCCACTGCCCACTGCCCAGGTTGGAGACAGAGAACAGGCTGAGTTGAGCTGGCAGGGGTGGCCCCCCAAACAGAGCTGAAGGCTTGGATCTGCCTGGTGCCCGAGTGCCCCCCTGCAGGGGAGGGGAGGGGAGCTGCCCAGTTAACCCCCAGACCCACAGCCCCGAGTACCATTATCTGCATTTGCTAATGGGTCTCTGCTGCTTTGATTCAGAGGAGGCCCTGGTCTGGGTAATGGAACTGCAGGGGCAGGAGGCAGAGAGAGCGAGCACTGAACAGAGAAGGGGCCAAGCAGGTGGGCAGTGGTGGGGAGAGAGGGGTGGGCAAGGCGCAGGACCACTGCCTGGGGTCCTCCTTGGCTGGGGGCTGAGCCACCCTCTCTAGAAGCCTCTGCCTCTGCCTGCCTGACCTATGCGATGGGAGACAGGCAGAGCCTGGGGTGATGGGAATGGTGAGCCCCTGAGGCCCAGGGCATCACAGTGCCCCCCCCCCCGCCACTCTCTGGCCATGGGCAGAGGCCTCCGGGGAGCAGAGCAAAGGAGGGGAAGGCAGGCCTGAGTGTCGGGTCATAGTTCAGACCTAGAGGCCTGGAGGAAGTGTGGAGATAGGTTGCTGGGGAGGGCACCCCCAAAGTCCCTGCACCCCATTGTGACTCTCTTCTGGTAGGGCTGGGGCAAAGCCCCAGAGGGCTCAGGGGTCAAACAGCTAGGGCTAGAGGAGGGGGTCGGGAGGGCCTGCGGGGG
>NC_048222.1:83492655-83554845 GCF_002007445.2 Ailuropoda melanoleuca | reverse complement strand
TCCCTTTCTTCTTTCTCCCTTTCTTCTTTCTTTCTTTCTTTCTTTCTTTCTTTCTTTCTTTCTTTCTTTCTAGAATCCTTTCTTTAGTGAAGAATGGTTTTTAGAAACTGAGGATCTGGGTATTGGGTGTGCTAATTGTTTCCTGGGTATCACTACTTCCAGGCCTTATTAGCAGACAGAGTTAGGAATTGTATACATACATACACGCACACACACACACACAACTAATATATATTATATATATCACTGGTCAACTATTATAATATTATTATTATAATATATATAACATATCTGTTTATCATCTATCTGTGCATCTTTTTTTTTAGAGGGAGAGAAAGAGAGAGAGCAGGAGTGGTGGGGTGGGGGGGCAGAGAGAAAAGGAGAGAAAGAATCTTAAGCAGTCTCCACGCCCAGGGCAGAGCCATTGCGGGGCTCGATGATACCCCCACCCTGAGATCATGACCTGAGCCGAAATCAAGGGTCAGACGCTTAACTGACTGAGCCACCCACGCGCCCCTCTCTGTTTATCTATCTATCATTTATCTATCTATATTTAAAACATGAATTTCCACTGGCATCTCTAATTTCAATTCAATATCACAGGGTTCACTCTAGCTTTCACCTTTTTCATTGATGTAATACTTTCTCGGACACTGACAAACTTGTCTCATTATTGTTAACATATATTTGAAGAGCCTCCCTGTATATAACTAAATATCTTAATTCCACTAGCCACCTCCAGCCTGAGCCCCATTAACCCCAGATGGCTTACTGGCTCTGGCCTCACACCCGAAGGCCCCACTGGCTGCCTTGGTCCTGACCTTCTCCTTGACCCATGGACCAAAGTCCTGCTGACCCCAGCCAGCCTCCTTCACCCTGACTACCTCCTTCGCTCCACAGGGTCTTGCTGTTTTCTGCCTCCTCAAAGGTAAGGAAGAGAAGATAAAGAAAGGAAAAAAGAACAAAGAGAACAGAGATTATTATTATTACTATTTTTAAGAGAAAAAAAAAACACAAAGAAGTGAAACAAAGAGAAGCATAAAATGAAGAATTATGTCCCTGTTTCTTAGAAACAGATTCAAACAGACCTTTGGAGGGAACAATTCAGTAACCTTTAAGAAACTGCTTTAATTTTTCTCTCAGCTTAACAGGGTAATGATTTGAGGATGTAATTGGACAAATATTGCTGTATATGTCAATTTCTGAAGGATGAAAATTTTCTGTAAGTTTTAGTATCCTTTCTTTTTTAAAAAAAAAAAAAGATTTTATTTAACAGAGAGAGAGAGAGCACAAGCGGGGGAAGTGGCAGGCAGAGGGAAAAGGTTCCCCAGAAGAGCAGGCAGCCTGATGCAAGGCTCGATCCCAGGACCCCGGTATCATGACCTGAGCTGAAGGCAGACGCTTAACCGACTGAGCCACCCAGGTGCCCCTACCCTTTCTTATTGTATATGTGTCTGTATCACACACAGTGTTATATCATGAAAACAATATTGGTAAAATCATCACCTTTTGTGCTACGAGCATGAGCCAATTCATTTTGTTGTGTAACCTTAGTCATGTCAGTTAGATGTGGGGAAAAAAAATTCTCTCATTTGCCAGGAATTAGATAAAGAATCAAAGACATTTATGTGAAGTAATTTTTTTTTCAGTTTTTTTTCCTGGGAAATAGACAATTACCTAAAAATTTTGCTTCCCTACTGATAGAAACAAATGTCCCTTCCCCCAAGAAGCTGTGGATCGAGGAGAGCAGAACTCGAGGTTAGATGTAAGCAATGATACACTAACTAGTTCTTTAGACTCAATGTATAGTTATCTCAAGGATCAAAACTTACACTTTGGAAATTTGACTATTTCTGTGCTGTTTGTATATTCTGTATTTTCTCTCACTCTTCATTCTTAATACTTAGTGGTGTTTTTGTCAATATCAACCTGTGGAAATCTTAATCAAATTTAAGCTGTGGTTTAAAAGGGGGAAAGTGGCTCACTCCTCAGGGGAGATCTGTGTTGGGGGGAGCAATAAACAAAGTAAGGACAATCCTCTCTCCCCCCTTCTCATTTGGCCTTTTCAGTCTCAGGCTCGACTTTGCCGAAGGCTGGTTCAGAATCCCATGGCACTTGCGGGCTTACCTGAACATAATGCCTTGTAATTGCTCATGCTTGTTCTCTTTCTGTTTAGACTGTGAACTCTTTGAGAGCAGATGTCATCTCTGAGCTGTTCGCCACTATTATAGTGTTTGGCATGTGTGTACCTATTTGCTAACTAAACGGACAGATAAATGAAGGTGTATAATGTGAAAATACAGGGGAAGAATGCATCACAGATGCTGATTCATCTGGAGATTCACTTTTTGAAGTCATGCTCTGTTCATACCTTGGGTTGGATTAATTCTCCTTTAAAAAGAGGCCATTTCTTGACACTTCCAATGGTGTCAACTAACATGTGAAATATGCCAACAAAGGAGCCCTCTGCATCTCCTCCACTTATTTTAAGTGTGACTTCTGTTGATCAGAATGACCTCTACTGAGCAAAGATAGGTATGCCCTCATTTTATTCCAGTGCTGTGCTAAGTGTCCAGTTGTTTATAAAATATAGATTTAAACCTCATAAGCTCTGCAGTTATGCCAGAAATCTTTGGCTGCCCTCAAATACATCCTGTCCTGAAAGATATAAAACAGATTTCAAAAGCGCTGTCTCAAGCTACACCATTCCTGGAAGAATATGACTCATAAAGTATGTGCTCATTATTTAACAACCTGAATCTATAATGACATGAACCAGAGATAAATCACATATTTAATTTCCATATTAATCCAATGAATATCTTCAATGACAACAGAGATATGCAAACATCACTTATGCCTGCTGATTTTGAACAACTCCTGAGTGTTGAGCCTAAAGGGCCTACTTTCCTCATCCTCTTTGACTGCCTTCACCAATTTCAACTATTTTTCTCCTCCTCTACCCTCACTGCCCATCAAAATGCAGCAAACTTGGGACCTGGGAGGTTTGGAACTCTAGGGCAAATAATTAAAATATGGACAGCAGTTCTTACTCCAACCCACGCCCAACATACTCATGACATACAACACACCCCATGTGATTCTGAATTATCACCTTCTTTCCTTTGCCTACTGGTTGCTATCCTTAGGGGCAGTCTCACTCCAATCCGGTTCATCCTTTGGATCGCTTTGTCAACAGTCGCCTTGTCCAAGGTACTGTTGGATCTCTGATTCAACAATTGTTTTAAGCAACAATGTCTCCTCAGTATTACCCCTTGAATACAAAAGTATGAGACAATCAAACCTAAATGTTTATTAATTAGATGCATCAGTCAGGAGGACCTTTGTCCTGGAGACCTGTTCAAAGCCACCATATTGAAGACTGCTTCCTTCTTGGAGTTTGCTCTTCCCATGGCTCCTGTGACCCATGCTCTTCAGGTTTGCCTCCCTCAGCTCTACCACACTCTGCTTTGTGGGCCCTGCCTCGTTCTCCTGAGTTCCTCAGAGATAGAGTCCAGGCACTCTTCTGTTTTAACTCTGAAACTTCTCATGAGTCAACCTCACCTATTACCATTGATTCAATTCCTCCTTTGTGCTTCTGGCCTCCAAATCTTTCTTTGCTGACTAGACCCTTCTCTAGCCAGGTTCTAACTTGACTACACCTTTTGGATGACTCACGCATCTCAAATTTACTCTAAGTAGAAACAATAGTTATGAATCTCTACCAGACTCCACCAAACAAACAGCAAACAAACACAGCTGCCTCCGTCTCCTCATTGAAAGGCTACACTGTGTTTGCAGTTGTTCCCCCTCCCCCCCACACACACTAGGAGTCCTGTCGTTCTATCATATCAAAGACCCAGCCCTGTTAATTATACTTTCTTGCTCTTTCTCAAATTTATCATTTTCCATTTTCCATCCTTCCTACTACCATCCCAGTGATCTCAACCACAATGACCTGTTCTTCAGTCCCTCAAGTCTATCCTTGACACAACAATAAATGATTATTTTAAAATGCAAATCCTTTCACTTAAAACTTTTCATTTGCTTTCAATTAATTGAAAGTCTCAAGTCTGTTTTATGGTGTATAAAGCCCTTCATGACTGGCCTCCCGCTTACTTCTCTTACTACAGGCACTCAATTTTTTTTTTTTTCTCATTCATTGAACACGATTGATGTAACCAAGTTTGGTTCTTAGTGTTGTAGTTATGGAGATGAGTAAGATAAATAAGATCCATCTTTAATAAAACTTACATTCAATTTGGGGAAAACATACAATAAAAACACAAAGATAATTTAGAAGAAGTGCAACAGAGAAACCACAATGGGGTAATGGGAAGAGTAGGGCAGGGTGAAGGGGTCGCTATGTTAGATGAGGAGGGTCAGCGAAGGCCTCTGAGCGTATGAAAATTACGACCTCATGCCACTTTCTTACTTGCTTATTATACTAGTCTTCCCTTCTTTTATTTTTTTTTTTGGAATCTGAAAGCAATTGACAGAAGCATTTATTTCCTGTTACTTCTGTCTGGAAATAACTCCTTCTTTTGGGTAACTGCCATTTGTCCTTCAGGTCTCAGCTTACACAACACATTATTAGAGAACCCTCTCCAAATGCCAGGACAGCCTTTCTTACCTTCCTACCTCCCCTTTCCTCATAGAAACCTTTTCCCAGGCCACTCACTACAACTGTAATTTTATATATTTGTAAGCAGGTCTTACACGATGACTGCTGGATAGCACCACTTGAATGTCCCACCTTCAGTTAATTATTCTATTCCACAATCCCTAAATGCTTTCTACTTTTCAAAAACTTTGGTTACGGGGATACAAAAATGAGTATGTTCTTGAAGATTTCAAAGTGAAATATCTATACTGATATTTTAACAAGCTGTGTTTAAGCAAACACCAAATAATTCATCTTATTATTGACCTTGTTCCGCTGTCCTGACATTATCCATTTACGTATCTTTCTCCTTTTAGGCTAATATATCCCATAAGCTAAGACAAAGGCCAAGCCTTATTCATCTTGGTATTTCTAGGACCTACACTGCTCATTGTACTATGTGCTCTCAGGTCATGTTGAATTGATTGAGTCACATGGAATGACTTCAGATCACTGGCCATTTATTATTAGAGAAATAATTATAATAATTAACATGTCAGGAAATGCTCTTGATAGTGTCCATGGAGCTACTGAGTCTGCTTAGTAGTTGTCTGAAAATAACATTTTTAATCCTCACAATCACTGAGGAAACTATCTCCATTTTAAAGATGAGATTTAGGCACAATAAAATAATTTGCTTAAGTAAAATAACTTATCATATAGTGACTGTTATGGTCTGAATATGTCTTTCCAAACTTCATACTTTGAAATCTAACCCCCAAGGGGATGGTATTAGAAGATGGGGCTTTTGGAAGGTGATCAGGTTGTGAGGGTCGAGTCCTCATGAATGAGGGTAGTGCCCTTGGAGAAAGGGTCCTAGAGATTTCTTTTGCCCCTCTACCATGAGGGGACACTGCTAGAGGCTCACCGTCTGTGAACCAGGAGGAAGGCTCTCACCGGAAACTGGATCTGCCAGTGTCTTGATCTTGGACTTCTCAGGTTCCAGAAGCGTGAGAATAAATATCGGTGGTCTTTAAGTCACCTGCTCTATGATCTTCTGTTACAGGAGCCTGAATCGATTAAGACAGCTACCAAGTTGCAAGGCTAGATTTGAATTACAACTCGTCTGGCTCCAAAGCCCATAAACTTAACTATCACTTTTTATCAAATAGTTATTAGGCTGCTTCTTTTCGGGCTACAGCTACATATCAACAACTGTGAACACACTAAGTAGAAATACTTTCTGCATTTTAAGATTCCAGCCTCTTTAACTTGAATCTGATAGTTAAGACTAAAATCAGTATGCAGAATACATATCGTAAGGTCCTCTTTATTGGCTGGTTCTGATGCTAAAATCTGGAAAACAACTTCCTAACAGATAATGTAGAAAAGGAGACATGAGCATTGCATTTACCACTTAAAAACAATCTAGTTGCTCTGAGGAAGCAAAACTAGATCAGGAAAACACTTTGTCCTCTGAAATACAATGAAAGTCCCCTCGACAACATTCTTACACTAATTATAATGAAGTGTTTTTGTGAACTGGGAAACCACTGCCTACTTGCCATGTGATAATCTAAGAAGACATCAGCTTGATGAATTATCATTTGAGTATGCAGAGCTCAGTTACTGCAAGGCCTTGTCTTTTTCATTCTAAAAATGTTTCATAATGTAGGGAAAGGAATATAAGCATCATTATGTTCTATAGTCTTCTTATGCCATTTTTCCAGAAGAATTATGCATTCATTCTACTTTTAATGTTATCATTAAAAATAGTCTGCTTTTTGTGTCCCAATTTATATATGTGTGTGTATGTATATATATATATATATTCCAAATGTAGATATGTATATATATTCCAAATATATGTGTGTATATATATATTCCCTATATATAATATATATATACATATATATATTCCCTATATATAATATATATATACATAATATATATATATGGTTTTTATCATTATCAGTCATTCTGTTATAAAGACTGGAATCATATCACCTTGACTGGGGAGCAATCATGTTCTGGGAGTTCGTCTAAGCATGAATTTCTCTACACCTACCTTTCCCATGATACAAGGAAGTAGGCACAAGGAGGATTCGAGCTAGGATAGGATACACTAACCAATAGTCCCGAAATCTCACTGGCTTGGAAGAAAAAAACAATTAAGGACACTGCATGTTCACTTTGAGTTAAATGGTGACTCTTGCCACTGTCATTCTCACTGACCTCAGCCGACAGGGCGATCACTACCTGGAACGTTGGCAGCACCCACAGTCGAGGAAAACCAGGCCCTGTTAGGTCTCATGTTGACTAACAAACACCCCAGGCTAGCAGTGCCACAGGTCACTGCTCCAAACTCATGAGCCAGCATGACTCATAGTCCACCTCTACCACGGAACCAAGAGGTGCACCTTACCCAGTGCCTGGGAGGAAGAGAAACCCAGCATGAGTGGCAGAGGGAGTAGGGTGGGAAAGTTTCCACTATTTTTATTTTTGAAACAGAAACTCAGATTCCTGGAGGCCCAGGATTGGCTATAGTGTGGATTATGATCTGATCACTGTTTATGATATCTTCCTACAGAACCACAGCAGCTCTGTTAAAGAGCAAAACTCGCTGCTTTATTAAAAAAAAAAAAAAGTTGTTAATTAATTGAAATGTGGCATAGAAGCACAAACCTCCCTTGATCTTCAGCCAAAAATTTCTTCAATCCCTAGTGTTAGGTCAGATTTCAGTACAATCAATTGTAAAAGGGTATAAAAAAAAAAATAGAGTCCAGGAAGCATTCTGAAGCATGAACTTAATCAAACAGAGCTAATGGATTGACCAGCTGGTGGGGAGTAAAGACAGGCAGGCTGCCAGGCAAACACAGGCATGGGAATGAATTTGCTTGTGCTGCATTGTATGGAACGCGCCTCACCAGTTAACCATAACGCTCGTCCCCATCCCTTAATAACTGCATCAGAGCACTCTGGGGTGTGACTTACTTGTGCCTGCGCCCTCTGAAGCCATTTGATTTTGCGCTCTCTAATTCAAAAGAATAGATGAGTTGCAGTTATCTCAGACAATCCTTCATAAATACATTTAGTTTATGCTAGCTTTTGGTAAGATTTTTGAGTAGCAACAATTCTAGAATACATTCCTTTACAAGTCCATCGGGCGAGCTGTATTACAAGCATGGCACCAAACTGTATAGTCAAGAAGCCTGGCAAGATACATGCCTTTACCTTATTCTGCATAAAGGCGGTTAGTAGGATTGCCTCCTGAGACCGATAATGCCCCAGACTACAGCTCATAGATGACAGTGCATTAGTGGGTAAATATTTATTAGTTTATAACCCAGACTTCTTATTTATAGTAAATTATACTTATTAAATTATAAATTACAACCCAGACTACTGTTAGTCAGTAGCTTATAGAAATAGAATTGTAAGATGCATTTACAAGGAGCACAGCTTAAATTTAAGAATGAGAAATGGATTCATCCAGAACCAGGAGTTGGAATCACAAAATCTCATATAAACCTACATGTTGGCACTCCAGGAAAGGAAGGTAGATTTTCCAAGAACCACTTGAAAGTGAATATTTTGTCAATTCTTTTCTCAATCTACATTTGCTCTTTATTTGAGAAAGAGGCATAGCAAAACTTTACTGAGTATTGCTCTCGAGTAACTAAAATAGCTCTTCAACCAGGATGATTTTTCTCTTTAATGACAGCCAATCCTGATGGATGCTCCCAGTTCCTTAGAACTGTCAAGGAAACCGTGAGGAGCACTTCTGGCTGTGGAATGGACAAGTGACTCAAGCATTCAACTAGATGCCTTTCTTCTGAGATATGCTGGAAGATTTCTTGTTTCTTGTACGGCTTTTCTTTCCCCCTGCGGATTTTATTTCAGATCACAATGACTATTCCTGAATCTTGATTTTGTAAAATCCAGATTGTAGTGTATTTAATCCTACATTTCCCCTTAGTGTAAAACCTGTATGAGAACTTTGTGTTTTATAATTTTTCTAGGAAAAATATTAGCTGCAAAATCATTCTGAGCTTCCTTCCAGACCTAAATCAAGAGAGACAAGGGAAATAATACACAATGTTTTAGAAACAGGTGTTAAAGGAGAACAAAGTGACTGTTGAAAAAAAGGAAGAAACTGTCTGCAGGACTGCCTTCTTGGACCACCAGGCCGTGAATCACGCAGCACAAGGTTTTGTGAGCTTGGACATTTATTGTCCCGGAGGACTGCTCACGACAGCGAGTCCTTCTGATGTACGATTTATCCTGATCATGACCTTCATGACCCTTAGTGAATGAATGATGCTTCGAACACAATATGTATCTTCCACATAAAAGCTTTTATTTTAAGAGATGAAATTGTAAGGGAGCAGAGCTGCAGCTTTCCTAAGTACTGGACTTGGCTCACCCTCCAGTCACCGGATAAGAAAAGTGCAACCAAAAAGGCTAAGGGACTTTGAAAGGTCATCTCGTTATCTCTGACTTCCGCTTCAGTTCTGGGAGTTTTGCCATTGTCTCTTCTACAGGACAAGGCTCTGATGTTTACCATTTATATGGAACTATGAAACCTAGATATCGCTGCAAATGCTTCGTAGGTGCCTGCTATTAGTTACTAGGATTTCTTAATGTATTATCTCTTTTAACTGCTCCATTAAGGTTGAATTCTACCTGTGACCCTCTTCCTCGGCCTTTTTGTACTGGAGGCTTTGTATTTCTATAACATCATCTTTATTTTGACCATATACCTTACCTATTCCCTTTATGTCTGAGGTCAAGACCTTCATTTACAACTTCAAACAAGAATGACAGAGAAAGTTTGTTAGTTGCTTAACAACACTGATGTTGGGACCCAGTTCTTTATTCCATGGGGGAGGGGGAGTTTTATATCCATTTTTATCTGTCAGGAGGGTTCCTGGTGTGATTCCAGGATCTATGTGAATGCAGTAAAGGGAGTTTCAGACATTATTGAGGTGAAATTGTCTCAAAGTGGCATATGCGTGTTTTGTTTTTAAATTTAGTTTGATGCCAAAGCCATTGTATTATATCACATTTTTTAATTTTAACTGTGATTTAATTATATGCTTTTTCCTAATTGTGCCATCAGATTTAAGAATTTATGCAGTGACTCTGCCTCGATGTCACCTACAAAGGACATGCTTGATTAGCTGTTAATTTTCAGCTTAGTGAGATCTAGTAAGCCTAGTAAATGAGGTTCCAACATTAAAGGTAGAACCAGAGATATCTACCAATTTTTACCCTTCTTATTATAGAACATACCTTCTGTTTAGGAATTATCTGTTTATAGATAATAGATAAAACACTAATAAAATTGGCTGACATTCACATGCACTATAGTCTGTGATTTTTAACAAAAGGGGAATGAATAAGTGATTCTTTCATTTTCTTTTTTTTTTTTTAAGATTTTATTTATTTATTCGACAGAGATAGAGACAGCCAGCGAGAGAGAGAACACAAGCAGGGGGAGTGGGAGAGGAAAAGGCAGGCTCATAGCAGAGGAGCCTGATGTGGGGCTCGATCCCATAATGCCAGGATTACGCCCTGAGCCGAAGGCAGACGCTTAACCGCTGTGCCACCCAGGCGCCCAAATTCTTTCATTTTCTATAGTTTTTTCTTTTTCTCTCTTTTCCCTAAGTGAATCTAATATGAAACCAAATTATTAGCCTGTTCACTACATTTTTTAAAAAATTAAATATATTGCTACATCAAATATGGTATTGTAAGTTAAATAGGATTATTAAAATTCTCACATTAAGAAATTAAAAATGAACTTACTTGCACCGTATTTGCACTGAACTTAACTGAAGTAATTTTAGTTAACTCTATTTTGAATAAATATTAGAATGTTGCCTTTAAATGGTGAGGACCAAAACATTACTGACAAGAATAGTTACTGGTATTCAATAGGATTACTATGCAGCCCGCTCTCCATCATTTATATTACTGCTGACCTTTACAGCTTACTCTCCTTTAAAACTGCAGGGGTGTTTTGTTTGTTCGTTTGTTTGTTGAGAATGAGAACTAATTAGATAACACAATGGTGAGTGTAGATCTTCCAGTTTTCTTCACACCCCTGTCTTTTCAGGGTAATCTCACATATAGATCTTCGTGTGCCCACACAACCATGGTAGCCCAATAAAAAAGTAATAGTTCAATTGATATTTTCTAACATTTGTAATCACTTCTATAACTGGTGTCTTTAGGAAGAGTAAAAACTTAACATAAAAGCTATCTTTGTTATGTCTTCGAAAAACAATATTTTCATTATACTGTAAGGTAGATACATACAACATTTAATTTTTTTTCATTAATCTGGTGATTCTCAGGGGAAAAATACGGTTCTATACAAGAGTAACTCAATTGAACTTTTATATTCTCTTAGAAAGACATGAAAAAAATGACAGACGTTCTTGTTTTTCAAGTTTGGACTAAGTACTAAGTAAATGTTTAAAAGCTCTTGTCCTTAAATATCTGCATGATATTTACTCAGTAGACACATATCACGTACTGATTTAGGTTCGGAGGATAGAAATATGTAAAATATATTTTGTTCTCTCAAAAATCTGCTGATGGGTTTCACAGAAAACTGAATGGGGAAAAAAGTTAAAAGAAATTATTCAAGATATACAGCTTTTGGTGCAGAATTTGAGATTTTCATAGGCTACAGGCTTCTGAGCTTCTGTGAAATATTTAATTGATTATCCACATTTGAAATTTCAACTGTTTCTTATTTTCTAACATTTAGTATCTCTGCTCCAAATGAGATGGCTATAGTGGTGGGGGCAGAGTGGGAGAAATTCACATAGAACTTTCCAGGAATCCCTCCCTCTTTCCTCTCTCCATCTGTTTTTCTCCCTCTGTTTTCTTTTCTTTTTTCCTTTCTTTTCTTTTCTTTTCTTTTCTTTTATTCTTTCTATTTTTTTTAAGATTTTATCTGTTCATTTGAGAGAGAGAGACAGAGCACAAGCAGGGGAGAGAGAGAGGGAAAGGGAGAAGCAGACTCCCTGCTGAGCTGGGAGCCCTATGTGGGACTCAATCCCGGGACCTGGAGATCATGACCTGAGCTGAAGGCAGATGCTTAACCATCTAAGCCACCCAGGAACCCCTCTCCTTCTGTTTTCTTGAGTATTTACTAACATGGCAGAGTCAGTCTAGGAACAGAGACAGAAAGTTTTAACAAATCATTGTCTCTGAGATAGATAAAATTATTTGTTGACAGTCGTTTATTTCTACTTTCCACTCCAAAGCTACCCTGCGGGTGGAGTACATTCCCCCACCCCCTTGACTTCGGGTTTGGCTGTGAGACTTGGAAAGACTTACAAAATAACTGAAGCGACTGTGTGCCAACTCTGAGCAAAAGCACTGCATGCTTCTGCTTGCCTTCCTGTTTTCCTGCGCTCCTCCATGAAAAGAGCATGCCATCGTACCTACAGTCCCACAGTGGAAGAGACAGAGAGCAGAATGAGCCTACTTCACAGCCTAGATCTAAGCCCACCCAAGTCAGCCAATCTCAGACAAACCCGGAAGAGTCTCAGGCAACTCACAGGCCAGTGAGCAAAAATAAATGTGGTAAACCATTGAGACCTGGGGTTATTTGTTATATGGAATAATTGCAACCTAACTATACTGAAACAATCCTGGGCCACAAGACTCTATTGTGTTAAGAGCTAGAGTTTGGGGGCACCTGGGTGGCTCAGTTGGTTAAGTGCCTGACTCTTAGTTTCGGCTCAGGTCATGATCTCAGGGTCTTGAGATTGAGTCCCATATTGGGCTCCATGCTTAGCATGGAGTCTGCTTCTCCCTCTCCTTCTGTTCTCCCCCTCTTCCCCCCGTCCCCCGGTTCAGGCACACCCCTGCTCTCTCTCTCAAATAAATAAATAAATAAATAAATAAATAAATTTTACCAAGGGGGGGAGGAGCTAAGGTTTGAATGAACTTGGAGTCTAGGGATTCTCTGGTCTTTGCCAAGCTTATGTCTGTATGTGTGTGGGTGGGTGGGTGGGTGGTGTGCACACACATCTGTTTAACATGTTATGTTCAAAGATCTCTGGTATGACAAATGGTGATATTTGTGTACTTCTGCAGATAATATGAAACAGAAAACATGTAAAAAGATGAACCTTAGTTGGTCCCTATGAAAGAAAATGAAAAAGAGGTAGGAGTAGGTCTCCAATAAGAAATAACTGCTCTTTGGAAGCAGAAAAGAAAGGGTAAAGTGTATATAATATTTCTGTAAAACAGATTTCCCAGAGTTCCCTGGTGTGGAGTCTTGCTAGAACCCATAGCTTCCAAATTAAAATTTTATTTTATCCCTTCTACTGATTTTCTATATTCTGACCCATTTCAATACTTAATATAAAATATAATTCTCTCAATGCCAAGATTTTAACTAGGTATTAGTATAAATCAAATGTATACTCAAAGATAATTAAATGATTATTACTATCCTCTCTTTCACCCGTAATTAAACCTAAGTCTCCAGGGAGGATTGCTTTTCTGCAGCAAAAAATAAAAATAAAAAAATGAATCACAGAATGCTGAGATCTCAAAGAGTTTGAGAGTAAAGTTTTAGGGTGAGTGGGTCTTTCTTTTAATTCAACTTTACCCTATTCTATGTGGGGGGTGGTGGGGGTGAGGAGATGGCTGTGGGAAAAGGAAGGAGAGAGAAGATCTTGAATATTCAGATCCATTTCCAACTGGAGGAGTAGAGCCAACCACAAATACATCTTCTTTTCCCTTCTTTCTGGGCTCTTTTTTTCATTCTTAGAAAAATCATCTCTATTCTGCTTCCTTATCCATCTATAGTTTTACTTCCTAAAGTCTGAGGCCTGAGTGTCACCCCTGAGTGTCCCCTTTTTGACAATTCTATGTGGCTGTCTTATAAACATCTCAAAGTTAACATGTTCAACCATAGATCAGTTACCTTCCCCAATCTTCCTCATTAACTATTACCTCTACTTGCCCAGTTACCTGAATGTTGACATCGACTCCTGCCTTTCCCTTACTCCTCAAGGTCAAGTTCATGGCAAATCCTATTTCATTTCCAAATGCATTTTCTTTAAAACGCCCATCTCTTTCTAAATCCATCTCCTTCTCTCCACCTCTACTGCAACCAGTCTAGCCAGACCATCATCTGCTCTAGACTACAAGAGTTTGCTTGGCAGTTTTTATGCTTCCACATCCACCCCTTCTATCTGATCTTCAAATAAAAGTTTGAATGATTACTCATCTCATTAAAATCCTTCCAAAATCCACTCAGAATAAACCTGACCTTTATCAAGGTTTATAAAACCCTCCATTGACATGGTCTATGATCATCACCATTTTTTCTCACTCATTCTGCTCCAAGCACGTGTCAAAGGGTGTCTCTAACATTATACAACTTTGAAAAATTACTGGCAATAAAATATATAGTCACCCCTTTCTGGTTATCTAATACAGGCACCACAGAAACACCAAATAGCTCTATGGTCCAAGAGATGAATCACAAGAATCTTCATGCTTTGGGCCATTACATGCTTGATTTATTATGATACTGTAGAGGGCAATGCAACAGGAAATATCAGAGACGGATCTGAGCTCTATAGTTCTCAAGGTGCTGGCTAAGGTATATCCTTTGAGATTTTCTACCCCGAGTCTTACTTGACTGATTTCCAAACTCCTTTGTATCCTACAGGAGATGTATTGGCACACAGCCTGGACAAAATACTAAGCAATTATAATAAATTAATGATTTATTGTTTCTTCCTCTTCTGTCTGATAATTCTCGATTGGTTTCCTGGATTTAAGTTTGTTTTCCCACTTCCTAGATTTTGTCAGTAATAGAATGGTGGATGTATCAGTGGCAAGACTTTTAGGCATCCAAGGGTTCTTTTGTGAGGTTGAGAATATAGCAGGTCTTAAAGTGTATGATTTAGCCATCTGTACCTAAAGGCAAGTGTGGGCCCTCGCCTCTTGCTTTTCTAGCCACCCCCTCCCCGAATCACAGAATCAGAATTGCATTTTTCAAGAGATTTTCTACTTTTCGGAATGATCCTTTCCAATAGATTAATTCTTGTTTATCCTGGTCTCCAGTGTCCATCTTCCTGAATTCTAATGTACATAGCTGCATATGCTCAACCTCCCATTCCCTAACTATCACAAAACCTAAAAGGAGGGCACCTGGGTGGCTCGGATGGTTAGGCATTTGCCTTTGGCTCAGGTCACAATTTCCAGGTCCTGAGATTGAGCCATGTCAGCTCAGTAGGGAGTCTGCTTCTCCTTTTCCCTCTGCCCCTCCCTCTGTTTATGCTCCCCCTGTCTCTCTCTCTCTCAAATGAATAAATAAGAAATCTTAAAAAAAAAAAAAAACCAAACCCTAAAATGATATGGTCACTTTCTCTTAAAATATCATTTTATTTATCAATTATTTTTGTGGGTCAGAAATAATCTGTTATCACATTTCCAATGGTCATTGTCTCTATAATCTAAGAGATGGAGAGGTTTTGTGTGCATTTATGTATATGATTGAGCTCAGGGTTGAAAATTTATTCCTTCCCTGAGATCACAGTGAAATTAATGATTTTTTAAAAATCTTTCCTATGTCTTTAGAAAATGAAGCCATCTCTTTTCTTTCCTTTAAAAAAAAACAAAAACAAAAACAAAAAAACTTGTGTCTTCATCCTGTTTTTTTTTTTAATTTGTTGCTTTCTTTATTTCTGCTTCCTCCACTCTGACCTCCATGCTCTCCCGATTCTGCCTTAATGTTTGTATTCAAATGTCTTTATACTGTGTCTCATAGGAGCTGTAGATTTCTGAAATGAGCATTTTGTTCTCTTCTCTGGTTGACAACTTACAGAATGAATGAGCTTTCATTTTGTTTAACATTTGAGGAAAATCAATGAGAAAACTGGCAATTTCCATTACAAATGGACTATGGGACTTCAACTATTACTCAGAGTCCTTTATACGTATATAAATAAGCATTGAGACTTCTTAGTTTAATCTTATAAGCAGTCTTGTAATTTTCACTTGAACAATATTTTATAAAGCACGAGTTGATATGGATCACTTTGAAAATTCAACGAAGTATTAATAAACGTAGACCTTATTTTGCAAGACAACCGTTAAATTGTACCTAGGCAGTGTGAGCATTGTTAAATACCAGGTTCTTCCTGTTTGAAGTAACTTTTTAGTGATGAAATGTCCTGCCATCAACTTTTATTTATTTAGGTATTTTAATCTAATAAATTGAATCATGCAATGTGATTCGTGGTAAGATTTAAGGAAGCCACGGCAATAGATTTATAATTTGCTCGGCATTGCAGGTAGATAGCATCAAATGCACAAGAAAAGTTGATATAATTTTGCTACATCTGTATCATTGTAATGAAAATAATAGTGAAGCTTGTTGGAAGCCAGACAGGATTACTCAATTTAGATAGTCGAAATTTTTCTTAGAAGTCATTTAGGAGAGGAAAATAATTTTCTATTGCTATTTGCTAAATGGATTAAAAAAGCTTCCTATGTTTTATTTCGGCATATGTTGTAAAAAGAAATATTATGTTTTTTACAAACCTCATAGAAGAGAACGGTTTACTTTAATTCCGGCAGCTCAGCATGGACTAAAATCATGATATTAGATAACCTTTCCTTTTTATTGGCCTATGGCAATGTAAAAGCCAAAAGGGAAAGAAAAAAAAACCCACAAAAATAATAAGTGCTATTGACAGCACTCCGGATACCCTCATACAATACTTGTGGGAGTGTAGCTGCTATGCATTTTTCTGGAGGGCATTTGGCAATACATATCGATACATACAGCCATCAGTGCAGTGATTCCAGTTCTAAGAATTTATACTAAGGAAAAAATGCAAAATATATGTAAAACTATACACACGCACATAGTCACGAATATAACCTTCATCATATAAGGGTTCATTATTGTGTTAGTCCTAATAGTGAGTACATTACTATAGCACATCCATACAATATGACAAAAGTTGATAATTATATATATGTGAATTTTCTACGTAAAATATTATATGTCTACAAATACTTGTGCAAAAGTAGGTATATGGTATTTAGTGCACTCACCTTTGGTAAGGAAGCTCGTGATCCTGAGCTCTGCGTGGTCATAGTCAGCACGGTAGTTATTCCCAAGGCTACCCTGGCTGGCGCAGCATCCATATTGATCCAGAATGAAACCCAGGATAGAATAACGATCAGGAGACTGGGAATGTACATCTGGATCAGGTAGTATCCCATTTGCCGTTCAAGATGGAATCGCACTTCTATACACGTAAATTTTCCTAGTTGATTGTAAAATAAATGCAGCAGTTGGTAAAAATAGTCTTTGTGAGGACATCAAATGTCACATTCTTTTTCCATATTTTGTCCTAACATTTTCCATTATAATGAAAAGGGAGCCTAAATCGTATAGGCAAATTGCTTTCTGAAAAATATTTTTCTTAGTTTTCTGCTAGCATCTGGAAGCAACATGAGAGTACACTTTCCAGGAAATAGTATGTCATCTTATTACTTCACATTTGGTTAGCATTTCATACTTTGAAAGTACTCAACGATCTATCATTTCACTTGATTCCAGCTATTGTTTCTGAGATTGACAGGAGAAATGTGTATCTAATATAGAAAGACCTTCCTTCCTCATTGAGTCTGTCTGGTACTTTTTAGTACTTATTGAGAGCCAGGTGATATTTGTTCCAGAGGCCTTTACATTTACTTTAAAGTAAGTGCTAAGGGACAAATTCAATTGAAGATGAATAGTTCCTTAAACGTAATTAAAGTAAGTTAATATATATTGATAATTTGGAAACTATTAATGCAAAAAAAAGAGCAAAACATGTTACTCCCCATCAATAAATTTGAACATAATTTAAAAACACACTTACTGAAAAAACCTGAGATATATGTGTTCTGTATACTCATTCCCTGTGTCTCTGTTATGGTAAGAAATTAGTAGAGGAATAAATTATGTCTTTTTTTTAAATTTTATTTATTTATGTGACAGAGAGACAGCCAGCGAGAGACGGAACACAGCACGGGAGAGGGAGAGGAAGAAGCAGGCTCCCAGCCGAGGAGCCCGATGTGGGACTCGATCCCAGAACTCCCGGATCACGCCCTGAGCCGAAGGCGGACGCTTAATGACTGCGCTACCCAGGCGCCCCAGGAATAAATTATGTCTTAATTAACCATCTTGTTGATGTCTCTGCTTATCCTCTGGTTATACTCCCTACTATCATGTCCATGTTACCTCTCTTAAAATAGTTGTTTATCTGAATAACCAAATTCTTGGTTTTATTCTCTCCTTATTCTAACTCTGTTAAAAAGGGTAAGGTTAGTGAATTAACATGCTGATCTTTTTTTAGGTGACATTCTCTGATCCAATTGTGAAAGAGAACCAAAGACCACATCCAGGAAAATTGCTAGTGTATTTTTAGATAGGTTTCAGTGCAAAACTTCCAGGATTGCGGCTTGAGCCACGTGCTACTATGATTCATGGGCAAAGCCACTGGATAAAGGGATGGATGATATTCCAGGACTTAAAATTCCTAACAAAGTTTCAGAAATTCTGAGAAAGTTAGATTCCACTCTTAAGTGTTTAAGGGTCAGAAACAAAGATACATCTATGATCCTTTTATCAATTTATCAACTGCATACAGAATGCCTAAAATTTCTTGAAATATATGAATATACTTAGGTTTTTAAGATTCTACTAAAATAGAAAATTTTTTATTTTATTTTATTATTTTTATTTTTTTATTTTATTTTTTTAAAGATTTTATTTATTTATTTGACAGAGATAGAGACAGCCAGTGAGAGAGGGAACACAAGCAGGGGGAGTGGGAGAGGAAGAAGCAGGCCCATAGCAGAGGAGCCTGATGTGGGGCTCGATCCCATAACTCCGGGATCACGCCCTGAGCCGAAGGCAGACGCTTAACCGCTGTGCCACCCAGGCGCCCCAGAAAATTTTTTAAATAATGAAATGAAATAGGGCAAGAATAGCTGAACTATTTTCATGATATCACTGTTAAATTATCCAAGTAATCTCAGGGTGCCTATGTTGGGGTTAATGTAGAGCGTGAAATCAGCCATAATACCTGGCTTGCATAAATGTAACATGGAGGCTGCTGAGGGCAAGGAAGATTTCGGAGAAGGGCAGAGGTCTTTGGAATGCTGAGGCCTGTGTGACCACTCTGCCCTAGGAATGCCTTGAGGAGTTGCCTTCCCCAGAGTTTTCTTACCCACAACAGCCGCCCTAAGAGATGTATGCATTGTTCCTGGGCTATGTTTGGCAGAACTCGTAGAAGACACAGATTAACGTAGCAGATTAGCATATCATGTCTTTCCCATAAACAGATCCTCCTAGTTCCAGTAAGATCCCTTGTCACACATCACGTGCTTGAGAAACAGTGATAAAGATTCAGGATTATCCTGAAGGACCAATAAAGGCGGGAGCAAAGAAGAGCAAAGGGTCTTCATCTCTGACCATTGACCCCCTTGCCTTCTCCTCCCTTTTACAGCAAAGTCTGGAGTCATCTTTCATCCATCGGTACAGGGATTGCTGGCCATTCCCTGCACGCCTGGGTGGCGCAGTCGGTTGACTGTCCAAGTCTTGGTTTCCACTCAGGTCATGCCCTCAGGGTCCTGGGATGAAGCCCCCCATCAGGCTCTGCACTCAGTGTGGAGTCTGCTTAAGATGCTCACTGCCTCACCCTCTGCCCTTACACCCGCTCTAACCTCCCCCTCTAGCTGGCTCATGGGCATGTGTGTGTGCTCTCCTTCTGTCAAATAAATAAATACGTAAATCTTAAAAATAAAAAAAATTAACCAAGTAATGTCGTGATGAAATTACTAATAATCACTGACCATTTGGGTACTTGGAGTACATTCTATAAGGTTCATGTAATTCTCAAAAAAAAATTCTCATTGTACCTTATGATGAGTGTTTTCATTAACTATCACTGGGAGGAAAAATAATGGTATATTGTATATATATAAATAAATATATACCACATGCATATGTGTGGCTCTAGAGAGAAAAATGAACAAGTTCTACAAGTTCTGACATGATAACACCAGTACAACAAGACTGAAGCTTCTTCAAGCATGTTTATATTTTGACTGACATTTTACTTTATTTTAATTTATTTAATTATTTATTTTACTTTTCAGACTTAAAGGTTATTTCTTTTAGGTGACTAAAAATTTATTTTGATTAATTGATTCATTTTCTAGTTATAAAGTACAAAATAATGCATTCTAGTCTCAATGTTCCTTCAAAAAAAAAACCTAGAGACAATATAAAGAATATTACAATTCATTGATAAAAAGAAAATAATCCAATATAA
Source organism: Ailuropoda melanoleuca (assembly GCF_002007445.2). Taxonomy (NCBI): domain Eukaryota; kingdom Metazoa; phylum Chordata; class Mammalia; order Carnivora; family Ursidae; genus Ailuropoda; species Ailuropoda melanoleuca. The sequence continues at coordinate 83,534,856 of NC_048222.1, read as the reverse complement.
AAATGGGCACAAGGTCGACTATTTTTATGGCACCTGAGCTATTTATTTTTGGTTGTCTGCTATTTGCAATAAAAGTATCCTGGCTGTGGGACACCGAGGTGGCTCAGCTGGTCAAGCTTCGGACTCTCAGTTTTACCTCAGGTCATGATCTCAGGGTCATGAGATCCAGCCCCAAGTCCAACTCCCAGCTCAGTGCAGAGTCTGCTTGAGATTCTCTCCCTCTCTCTCTCTGTCCCCTCACCCCACAGCTTGTGTGCTCTCTTTCTCTTTCTCTCTCTAAGATAAATAAATAAATAAATAAATAAATAAATAAAATCTTTAAGAAAAAGGTATCCTGGCTCAGATGGATGAAGCAAAAAAGAAAGGAGGATCAAATTATTAAAATCAGTATGAAAGAGGGGACATTACTACTCAGAGAAATTAAAGGATTATATGGAAGTATTATGAATAACTGTATACCAACAAGTGGAATGTCTTAGATGAAATGGACAAATATATAGAATGACACGTATTACTGAAACTCATTCAAGATGATATAGATAATCTGAATAGACCTACAAAAAGTAAAGAGGTTAAATTAGTAGTTTTAAAGCTTAGCACAGGGGAAAACTCAAGGCTACAAAACTTCTGTTAAACATCTAAAGAAGAATTAATAACAAGTCTTCTTCATAAAATCTTCCAAGAACTCGACAACAAGAGTAATTCCTAACTCATTCAATGAGTTCAATATTACCCTGATAGTAACACCGACAAAAACATCACAGGGAAAAAAAAGTATACAGATAATGTCTCTGATGAATATAATCTAAAAACACCAGAAAAATACTAGCAAACTGAATCCGGCAACATATGGAAAAAGCTATACATCAGAACCAACCAGAATTTATCATGGAATGCAAGCAAGTTTGGCTTAACCTCCCAAGTCAATGTAATACATTATATAAATAAAACAAAGTCAAAAACTATACAATCATCTCAATAAAAGTAAAATTGTCAAAAATCCAACAGTCTTTCATAACAAACTAGACAAACTATAGTGTTTCTATACACTAGTGATAAACAATCAAAAAATTAAATGGAACAAACAATTCCATTTACAATAGAACCAACAATTCCATTTACAATAGAACCAAATAAAATAAAATACTTATAAATAAATTTAACAAAAGAAATGTAAGATTTCTACACTAAAAAATACAAAACACAGCTGAACAAAATTAAAAAATTGGAACAAATGGAAAATCATTCTGTAGTCATTAATTAGAAGACTAAATATGGCAAACTTCCCATATTGTTCTACAAATTCATTGTGATCTCTATCAAAATTTCTACTGGCTTTTATGCAGAAATGTACAAGCTGATCCTGAAATTATTATGGAAATGGAAGAGACCTAGAATAACCAATATAGCCCTCAGGCAAAAAGAAAAAAATTTCCGCGTTTCAAGACTTGCTACAAATCTACAATAACACCAAAATATGATAATGTTATAAGTATAGATATGCAGATCAATGGAATAGAATTGGAAGTCCAGAAATAATCATTTATGGTCAATTGATTTTCAACAAAAGACTACAGCTATTTTATAGGGAGATAATGGTCTCCTCAACAGATGGTACAGGGAGAACTTTGTATTCACATGCAAAAGAATTAACTTCCACCCCATCTCTTAGTATTCAAAATGGATCATACACCTATATGTAAATTGCTAAATCTACAAAATTCTTAGACGGCGTAGGAGTAAATCTTTATGACCTTAAGGTAGGCAACAATTTTTTTTAAATACAATACCAAAATCCCAAGTAATAAAAGAAAAAAAAAAGTGATAAATTTGGTTTCCCCAAAATTAAAAGTTTTGTGCTTCAAATGACATCATTAAGAAAGTGAAAAGACAACATACCAACTGGGGAAAAGTATATGTAAATCAATAATAAAAAGAGAAATAACTGACTTAGAAAATGGGCAAGGGAATTGAATAAACATCTTTTTCCAAAGAAGATATGCAAATATCAATAAGCACATGAAAAGATGCTCATCATTACTCATTAGGGAAATGCAAATCAAAACCACAATGAGATAGTACTTCACTCACTAAAATGGCTATTATAAAGAAGACGGATAATAAGTTATGGTTAGGATGTGGAGAAACCGGAATCCTCATTCATTGTTGGAAGAATCGTAAAGGGTGTCAATATTTTGAAAAACAATTTGGCGGCATAGATTTACCATATGATCCAGCTTTCTACTTCTAATTCTACACCGAAGAGATATAACATGTATCCATCCCAAAACTTGTATGTGAGTGTTCATAAGTGATCCAAAGTTGGAAATACCCTAAATGTCTAGCATCTGGTGAATGAATAAACAAAATGAGGTATATCCATACAATTGAATACTACTTGGCAATAAAAAGGAATGAAGTATTGAGATATGCTACCAGAAGGATGAATCTCAAAAAATTCTTCTAATTAAAAGAAGAGACCACATAAGATTCCATTTATAGAAAACATCCCGAAAATACAAAGCTAGAGAAACCGGAAGTTGATTAGTAATTACCAGGAGCTGCTGGATAGGGAGGACTGCTGATGGATATAAGGTTTATTTTTTTTTTCAGGTGATAAAATATTTCAAGATTATGCTGGTGGTTGCACACCTCTGTAAATACACTGAAAATCATTGAGCTGTATCCCTTAAACAAGTGAATTTTATAGTACCTAAATTAAATATCAATAGAGTTGTTTTAAAAAAGTCTTTAGTTACAAGATGAACAAGGTCTGAGGATCTAATATAACATGGTGGCTGTAGTTGATACCATTGTACTGTATAATTGAGATTTGCTAAGAGAGTAGAACGTAAATATTCTCTCACAAACAAAAGGGTAAATAAGTGAGGTTATGGATGTGTTAACTAACTTGGGGGGAATCCTTTCACAGTGTATATGTATATTAAATCATCCCATTGTACACTGTTTATTTTATGTTAATTATACACCTCAATAAAACTGGAAGACAAAAAAGCCTTCTTTTGATATAGATCTGAAGGAAAAGTTTCCTATTTAGAGAAAATCTGCTCCTCCAGAGGGCAGGTTGTAATATTCTCACATGTACAGACAAATTGGGGGTTCAAATCCACTTTTTATTTATTATTTTACTCAACAAATATGTATTGAGCACCCACGTACTCCAGCAGTGTCCAGAAAACATAAAAATAGAAAGAATGTCTATAATCGTTGACTTAAAAACTTTTGGGAATAAGGGAAACAAACAATATGTAAGTAAGCCTATAAATGAGAGATAAAATTTTAGACAGTGAAAGCTGTAAGTGGAAAGTGGGATGTGGATGTTTAACATATACTTGTTACAGAGATGATTTGAGGACTGGTATCTGAGTAGTCCTGACGTATGTGAGAGTATTCGGTTTGCGATAATTTGGGGCAAGAGTATATATGTATAGAAGTATGTATGGAGGGAAGGGGTGGGGGGAAGGCGGTGTAACCGGGTGATGGGCATTAAGGAGGGGACGTGTCATGATGAGCACTGGGTGTTGCACGCAACTAATGAACTGTTGAACACTACATCAACAACTAATGGTGTACTATACGGTGCCTAACTGAACATAAATAAATGAATAAATAATAAAATAAAATAAAATTTTAATAGCAAAAGAAGAAGAAGAAGGAGGAGGAGGAGGGTATGTACAGAAAGAAGAGCAAGTACAAAGGCCCCGAAGCAGGAATCCATGTGGCATATGTAAGAAAACAAACCACTGTGGCCGAATTACAAAATAAGGGGATGAGGGAGAAGAGGGTCTCGGGGAGATGGGCAAGGGATACCACCAAGTCTGTGGTTCTTTGTTATAGTGGCCCTAGGAAACTAATCCGCCAGCTTAAACCACCTCTAGAGCCCTCTTAGTGTCTCTCTAAAATTTGCTTGTCATTGTAACTGCCCCTAGAGAGTTGAGCAAGGACACTGGTATTGACTTGTCTGCCCTTTATCTTTGTGTTGAGATGTTAACCTTGAACTCCCATCAAATTAAATATCAACCTCACTGCTGGGTTAAGAAAATGGCAGTGGCTTTTTCACCAGATATTGTGAATTGATTAAAGAGATAAAAGAGATTAAAGACCTTGTATAGTGAAAGGTCAGGTCAGAGTCCTGGAAAATGATGAGCCAAAGAGGAATCATAGTTACTGTAAGGAAATAATAAGAGCAGCAGTTGATGCTAGTGGGAGGCGGTGGACTAACCACATTGAAGTGATGACTCATTTGTGGGTGGTTTAACAGAATTTGTAGGAATGGATTAGGCAGCGAGAATAGATATTATGAGAATAGCTGTGCTGGTTGAGAGAAATGAACAGATCTCATGAATGTGCAAATATCACATTAAGTCTATCAGTCTTCGACAACAATAATCTTATATCTATCCTCAAAGGCGAAAGGGTACTGTGTCGGTGTGAGTAATAGGTACTTAAGTAACAATAACTTGAAATGCATGAAATTGTAGCCAAAGACAAGTTTAGGCAAATGAAGCCCTAAAAAATAAAAAAAAATTAAAAAAAAGCGCAATTTCTTTCATTTTGTTATCAAACACAATGTATATTGCCCAAGAAGAGCTAAAAATTATTGTTCTATAGAAATTAAAGGAACTTTTTTGGAGGCATCATTATTACGTAACTATGGGCTTTTGCCAAAAAAAAAAAAAAGATATAATTGAATAGCAAGCATTTCTTTGATCCTATACGAATCAATTATATAACAATATGCATTGAGTCCAAGCATTTGTAAATTTCATATGCATTCGTTTTCTGCTCTATGACTATGAAAAACACTAAGCTATAAATAGTTAAAATAATTAACCTACCACTATAATTAAGAAACACTGAATATCATAAAACCAGAAGTCACAAGTGTAATAAAGAATGCTCGACCCCTACCTGTATTGTAATGTTTAGTGCAGTATCGTAAATCTTTCTCTTCTTTCAGCAGAAACTGGGGCAAAGTGAGTCCTTCGGCCACTTGTACAGGTGCCTCATCTTGCCATTCAAAAATGAGATCATTCATTGTGTACCCAACTAGGCAAAATATAATAAAAATATTTATAGCATAAAAGGGCATTCAAATAAACCAAAATTTTTACAAAAGCTTGTACATTTCACATGGGTTGGGATGACCAGTGTCATCTTAACTCAACAAATTGAGTTATGCATTGCACGATTCCATCTCACCAAAGTCTACTGAAGTCTATTCACATAGAATACTCATCAAATAATGTAAGAAAATGTAGTAGGTTAACAGAAAGCATAACAAGGCATATAGAAACTTCAGAGCACGTGCATATATGTTCTTTCCATGGAGTGGGCAGACCCTGGATTAGTCCAACAACTCATTTTGGTTCCACTCCATTAGATATCCCACCTTCTCTCGAATTATTCAGAGCTCTTTCAACAAAAACTGAAATTGTTACTGGTTAGGAAAAGACCTGAACTACATTATCTGTGGGGGAAAGTATTGAGGCTTTTATCTTTCTTGATTTCATCATTAACTATTTTAGTTTATGGCATCTGCTTCAATGTTCCAAATCCCAAAATGAACAAAATGATATTTTAAATAGAGATGTCAGCTATTCAGAGAAAAATCGGAGTACAAAGAAAAATCCATGTGGAACAGTTTGTGGAGGAGGAAATTCTTGCATATACTATCAGTGAATTCAGGATAGGATTAGCTATCATATTTAGTAATAAGACGTCAGCACCCTTTAGTAAATGGAAAATTCATATTTATATAGGAAAGATATCTAAGAAAAGCAGGATTTTATCTTTTTTTCCTCCTCTAAATGGAAAGCTATTGAAATGCACACCTTAAATCTGCAGCTAGAGGGGGAATCAAAGTGAATGGAACCTGAGGGAAGACTATTGTTACCATGTACAACTACCATGGAGGCAGAGAGAGAGAGGACACAGGCTCTGGCTTTTGAACTAAGTCAAGTGGGCAGATTAAGAAGCAGAAGCTTTCGATTCATGAAGCAGCAAGCAAGGGAAATTGTCCCACGCAGGTTATCCTGGAGGCAAACTGGTAGTAAGAAAGACGCTGTTTAGTGTCTAGAAACAGCCGGCGTGGAACAGATTTGACTGGACAGAGCAATGTGTAGGGAAGACAAGATATGTGAAATTTCATCCCAATTTAGACAGACCAAGAGAGAAATTTCATTTTGTTTTTATATTCTAAGGTTTTTTAGAGTCTTCTGTGAAAAGAAACTAGCTCTCTGAGATTCCCTCAAAGACAAGCTTTAGTCTCTAATGCCAGTTATAGGCAGTATGTTTAGCTTCCTTGTGCTAAATAATTGTGCACACTGAGTGATTTAGGTATGGGAAACTCCTAATCAAATTATGCTACTTCCTTATGGTCCCTAGAATAGTTGTTTGAAACCAGGAAGAAGATAATAAGATGGCATGTGTAGGGGGTCATTCCTTTGTTCTGAGTAATTTACTTGGACCGTCAACAAAAATAACTAAATGGTAATTTTGTCTCAGGAAACCTTCAAATGTAACTGAAAAAACTCAATACTCTTTTACACAGCTCAAAGTGTTTTAACATCCTGATGCTTTCGGTTGGCAGATCTTTATACAAGTCTGAAGATGTGAAGGAGAACAGATTGGCTAATGAGATCAAGATGGTGAGTTGAACTGCCTTGTACAATAATCAGTTTCACAACAAGAAATACTTTATTCAGGGAACAAAGACATCAACCTTAATTTCAGCCAACAATCTCATATGGTAACTGCAGGAAAACATGTAAACAAGTAAGTCAATGCAAACAAGCATTTGTTTCTTCAAGTATTTATTTGGTACCAACTGTCTGTAAGTCACCTTGCTAGGTGCAAGGCCCGAGAAGTGTCATTCCAGGGTAGAAAATAGGTAGCATGAGAGAGGCACAAAGTGCTATTGGCATTCAGAAGAAGGATGTATGATACCCACTTAGGCCTCATTTGAATTAGACCTTGAAGCAAGACAGCGGCTTCATATAAAGAGTGTGAGAAAAGATGAGGTACTCAGGCAAAGAGACCAGTGTAATTAGTGGAAAGAAACTACAATGTCCCCGGGTTTACAATAGGAGTAGAAAGAGCTTCATTTGTCTAGAACCAGCGTGCATGAAGGAACATAGGGAATGAAAAGCTAAATTAAGCTAAGATGGTGTGAACTTTAAATTCCAGGTTGAAACCTTTGATTTTTCCAAAATTCCCTGTGGGCAATGATGAACAATTGGAATCCTTTGAGCAGGGAAGTGACATGACAAAGATTCTGCTCTAGAGACAGTGGCGAGATCCATTCATGAGATTTGCAAGGTGCAAACTACTTTCATAATCATAATAAGACATATGCCTTTTTCATCATGTTGACATTCACCCAGATGGTTAAAAAACAATGGGGGGAGGGGGTAAAACTTCAAGTGCCTTAGCATAATTGCAGACAGTGGCCACAAACTGTGTTGGCGGTTATTGTTTTCTTTACCACCATATCTTACAGTGCAGGAATAACAATGCCAATTTTAAAGAATGTCCATGATCCTTGATGAAGCAGTAATGATTATAATTTTATTAAATTTTGACCTTATATAAATATCCTTTTAATATCCTCTGTGTTAAAAGGTACATATAAAGTACTTCCCCTGCATTCTGTATTATGATTCTTTTAAGGAAGAGAACTGGGGTGATTGATTTGCAAGTTAAATCCATTTTGGTTTTTTTGTGAAACACTGTTTTTACTTGAAAAAAAAAAGACTGGTAAATTATAATTATTACATATGGCAGACCATTTTCTCAAAAGGAAAAGAAATGAGCCTAGCATATTGAGGGAAGCAACTGAGAGTATTTGTCATCAGTGATAGATTTTGAACTTTCAAGTCAAAATAGAATTTTGAAAAAAAATAGTTTGCCCAATATGTAATGATTTTTTGATGAGCTTAATGGTGATATTAACAAAAGTGACCTTTCAATATTTTACAATGACATGTATCAGTGTTTAGAAGATCTGAATAACTCTTCAAAGTAACATTTTCCAAATGACCGAAGCATGATGTTGAAAATTATGATAGGCAAAATATCCATTCAAAGTGCAAGATAGACAAATGAATTTTAATTTACAAGAGTATGAAGAATGTGTTGATATGGTTTCCAATTTCACAATGCAACTAACCTTTAAGAAACTACCACCTCAAAACTAAAGTGTTTTGCATATTGCAGAATTTTTTTTAAAGGCTGAGTAGTATTCCATTGTATGTCTATACCACATTTTCTTTATCCATTCATCTGTCCGTGGATATTTAGATTGTTTCTACATTTTGGTTTTGTGACTAGTACTGCAATAAACATAGTAGTGCTAATATTATTTTTGAGATCCTGATTTTAATTCTTTTGGAAAAATATCTAGAAGCAGGATTACTGGATCATTTGGTAGTCCTACTTTTAATTTTTGCTACAACATGGATAAATCTTGAGGACATTATGCTAAGTGAAATAAGCTAGTCACAGAACAACAAATACTGCATGATTTCACTTATTTAAGATCTATAAAATAGTCAAATCAATAGAATCAAAGAGTAGAATAACAGCTGTCAGGAGCTGGGGAGAAGGGAAAATGAGAATTACTAATCCACAGGCATGAAGTTTTAGTCAAACAACGTAAGTTCTAGCAATCTGCTGTACAACATTGTACCCACGGTCAACAATAATATACTGTATACTTAAAAATTTAAGAGGGTATGGGTGCCTGGGTGGCTCAGTTGGCTTGGTTTCTGCTTGGGTCATGATTTTGGGGTGGTAAGATCGAGCCCCAAGTCAACTCAGTGGGGAGTCTGTTTGAGATTCTTTCTCTCTGCCCCTCCCCCTGCTTGTGTGTGCTCTCTCTCTGTCTAAAATAAATAAATAAATAAATAAATAAATCTTTAAAAAAATTTTAGGGTAGGTATCATGCTAAGTGTTCTTATCACAGTACAGGTCATTAAATTTTTAAAAAAGGTCATTTCCATTCTTGAGATGGCAAGAAAAAAAGCTCTCATTCTTTTCCAATGGTCCAAAAGGAATATAAGTCAGAGGTAATATTTTGGTCACTCATTTTGTCAAAATTGGGGATTAATTAAATATATATTTAAGGAAAAATAAGAAGTTGAGGCAACTTCAAAGTTTCCAGTCTAAGTCACTGACAGGTAGCTATGCCACAGGCTTTAGCTGATATCTCATGTCAATAAGGTAGCCTTCTCTGACTGTCTTATAAAATGCCTTTTGTCCAATCAGTCAGCATTTATTTTTTCTATTCACTTTTCCCATAGAACTTATCTTTATTTGACGTTGTATATATTCACCAAGTTTTGAGGTATTTTTTAACCTAGACTCCTAGGACTTCATAAAAGCTGAGATTATTCCGTTTTCGTCACTGGCATATTTTTCAGTACCTAAAATATTACATGGCATATAGCAGGCTGTTTGAATATTTGAATTAGAAATAGAGAAGGAGGAAGGGGAAGGTGTGTGTGCGTTCACATATGATGAGCTTATGTTGGGGTACCTTGAGCTTAAGATGCCAGCAGGAGAAGCAGGTGTGGATGGCCATAAATCTGAACATCGACTTACATGTTGAAAATACTTGAAATCACACCTATATATTAAAAGTAAGGTCAAGATTGAAGATAAAGTTTTGAGAGTCACCTATCTATAGATGATATTAAAATTACACATCTTGGTTTGCCAAGACAGCACCACGTTACTTGTTTTTTCCTCATATCCTCTCTGGCTTGACACTTGTTCTAGATTTTTCATTTTTACATGAGGTACTATTAAGCACTGTTTTAAAATACATCATTTTTGTTCGATAGGTCTGTCAATTTTACTTCTATATTTCTCCCATGGCATAAAAGTATGAGACTATTTTACTATCTTAATATTACGTTAAATCTATACAACACCAAACATCAGGAATGGTCCATCTATCTTTACCTGACCCTTTCAGTAACAAAGAAACTAGCATCACCCTTTCAGAGGCAGCTGACTCCTAGATCTGGGTAGTGGCAGAAGTGTTCAACTTTTCTCCCCCGCTGTCCACGTGGTATACAAACCTGTGACATCTGTGAAGTGTCAGTTAAAGTACCCAAGTGTCATGGAAAATTGTAAGTTACTTGTAAGTGAAAACAGAGGAGTGCTGCTATGGACCATATAGAAAGCAGTCTGAATCCTTTGAAACCGACAAACATTTATTTTATTATTTGGCAACACTCCAAGATCTGGCAATAAATCCTTCTAGCAACAATGGGCTAAAAGAAGTGAAAGTTCAATATTTATTGAAAAATTAAGCACCAAATTTCCATTTTACAAGAAAGCTGATGATGAATGTGCAACTTAAATGAGACATTGTTTATATTTAACGTTCCCAAGAGCTCCGTCCACATAAAAGCCACAACACACACAGAGCTAAAAACACATCAACATCGATTTCAAAAGTTGCAGTCTTTTTAAGAATACTGCCCAAAGATAGTCATTTGATACGTGCATTTGTAGTGGCAACATGTACACATTACTCTATAAAGAATGAGTTTTTATTTAAATCAAATCATTATTTTTCTGAATTAATTTCACTCTTTTTTAATTTCATTTTTTCTTGGAAAAGTGCATGACAGGAAATCTGCAAGCAATTAAACGACGTTAGGCTTGCTTCAGTATCATTTCCTGCTTTAAAGAGAAAATTGGTTAAATTAATTTTAAATTAATTTTTAAATCTAATTCTGTAATCAAAGTAAAGCTTTTGGAATTACATTTGTTGAAAATGAACTATGTAATGTCATCATAAATTCTATTGTGAAGATTCTCTTACATTCATTTAAAAAGTTCAACATTGAGGATAAATGTCATTTGCTTGTGATAGATCTTAATAAAATATTTGTTGGAATTCATCATTGTTGTAAAAAAGCCCAGTAAGTCATGGGGATGAAAGTACAGCACAGGGAATACAGTCAATGGTATTGTAATAGTGTTGTATGGTGACAGATGGGAGCTACACTTCTGCTGAGCACAGCATAACTTAAAAAAAAAAAATTAAAAAAATCTGTGGAGCTGCAGTGTACTTGGAATTATTTATGATGCATATATGATTTATTTCATTTTATTTTTTTATTTTTATTTTCTTTTAGAGAAGGAATGAGAGGGCAGCAAGGGGAGGGGCAGAAGGAGAGGGAGAGAGGGAATCTTAAGTAAGTATACCCCACACCCAGCATGGAGCCTGAGGCAGGGCTTGATTTCACAACCCAGGGATCATGACCTGAGCTTAAAACAAGAGTCTAATGCTTAACCGCCTGAGGCACCCGGGTGCCATATGATTTATTTTACATGCATAAACCCTGACACTCTATCAGTGAAAGAGAAGCTGTAGCTGTTAACATTTATAACTTTTTTTTAAAGATTTTATTTATTTATTTGACAGAGATAGAGACAGCCAGCGAGAGAGGGAACACAAGCAGGGGGAGTGGGAGAGGAAGAAGCAGGCTCACAGCAGAAGAGCCTGATGTGGGGCTCGATCCCAGAATGCCGGGATCATGCCCTGAGCTGAAGGCAGATGCTTAACCGCTGTGCCACAGGCACCCCAACATTTATAATTTTTTTATTGGAAGAGAGTACCTGAAGTATAATTTTTGGTGTGGGACAAAGCTCATCGATTTGAATTAAAAATTATACCTCGTTATGGCACAACATGCTTCTTCTATTTACTGCTTTTATTATCAGTTAAATTTTTGAAAAATTATAAACATTTCAAGAAGTATTTTGTAAATCAACTTATATGTTCTGCAATGGTATTGAACTTCTGGTAAATATGTTCTCTAAATTTTGGTTGCATTTGTTCAAAATCAGTTGGAAATATTTAATCAAATTATTTTATGAATGGAACATTAAAATTCTGGATTCTGAAGGTTTTAGCAAATATCAATTATAAAAATGAAGTTTCTAAACAGAGATTAATCCCTGCAATATAAAGGCAGAAAGGTCTCAAATGATGTACAATACTTATTGTAATTTGATAACTGACTGCTTGTTTTTAATTGGGTAACTAATATCGAAATGGAAATGGAATTAAGAAGACATATTTCCCAGCATCTAAATTACGAAAAGAATTAAAATGATTCTTAAGTAGAAACAACTACTTTTACTGAGTTTTGTCCTAAAAGCATATTTTTGATAAAAGGTACTCTTATTCAAGACAAAGACAACATCTATAAAAATATATGGGCTGAAATGGTTACCTATATCAATATAAAATACATAAAATCAAGCTCTGAAATTACCAAGTATTGATAATTGAGTTGAGCTACCTCAACTATAGAGAATATTTTCTTATTAAAAAAATTATCGTCTGTATGGAAGGGTCAAGTGACAGTGTTAACAATTTCAAATTTAGTACCAAAATTGCAACTTTTAAAGCTGATTCCAGTTATTTTGATTTGCCTTAATATATTTGCATATATTTCCTTAGAAAGGATATATTTTATTTGTCTGTTTGCTTATTTATTTGTCTGTTTATTTATTTTTAAGAGACAGAAGACAGATGGAGAGAAAGTATACTCCCATCCTGGCACTTAAATCATGTTTGGGATAAGGAGAGGAGGCACAAAGGTAGAAAGGGTATATTTTGAAAAGAAACAGTTTAGAACTATTAGCGTCTGCTTCAGATTCTCTCTCCTTCTCTATCTCACTCACTCTCTCTCAAATAAATAAATAAAATCTTAAAAAAACCCTATCAGTTAATAAATAGATTTGATAAAAATATAATAATTTAAATATCTGTTGTGCCTTTCTTTTAGTCTCAAAAGTGTCCCCATTTTAATGCTAAGTTATATGCTTTCTCTGACGGTAGGGAGTTTAAGTGCCCTCATGGCAATGAGGAGAAATGAGTGGAAGGCGACTTTAATCTCTGTTATTTCACCGGTGCTTTCTACCTCCACATCAAGATGTTTCACCATGGGTCCAGGGCTGGACCCTCACATCCAACAAGATTTGAGGCTGGTAAAATTTATGGTCTGTTCTCTTGGTGTCATTGTACTTTGATGTTTCCCTTTGTTGCCAGGATACAGAATTTCAGCTATACCCTCCAACCAGTTCTTTTCTTCATTTATGTAGCCTTCAGGCTTTGTTTTAAGATCCTTTTGATCCCTGAAATAATAGGATATGGAAACTACTTTATTGTAAACCCCATGGTGGATCACTTAGAAATTGAGATTCCCAGCTGTGTTACATGTTTGTGGAATTTGGGGGACTTCTAGATCTCTTCCAAGTAATGTAACAGCTATAAAAAACAGAGGAACTACTGGTTTAGTTTATCCCCTACCTTCTATCATCTATCTCCTATGCATTACATATACCACACTGATATATTTTTATTTGTTATGACTGCCTGTGTTGGTTGTGGCCACCTTACAAGCTGGTCCCCTCTCTAAAATCCTGTAGGGAAATGCGACACAGGACATCTCCATTTTTCAAGTCTCTCTGACCTCTGAGAAGCATTTATCATTTTGCTGCTCTGTCCTCCCACTCGACTGAGTCTCAAATGGGTTGGGGAAAGTGTCCCCAAGGCACCTAGACAGACTCTCTCCACCTCTTCCTCCTGTGAACATAGTACATTCACGTGGGAAGAACTTCCATTTCCCAATATTGTCATGGGGAATTTCCCTTCTAATTCTCTTTGCTGTCTTCCTCACCTATAATTTTATCCACTCTAGGCAGTTCAACTTCTCACATCTGGACAACTAAGATAAAAGTCTTTTCATCATAATATTAGAGTATGGATTTAAATGCTCTTGCACCATTTAAGATGAAGATGAACAAAGTTTTTATTCTCAATTTCAGCAAAAATATGTAGTATGTATAGTAATGAGTTAACAAAGAAATGTGAAAATTAAATAATTAAATGTCTTTGAGAGATTAAAAGGAAGATTGTAATAAAGATAGAAATATGCTGCCTTAGGAGGACTGTGATAGGAGGACTCATTATTGTGACAATAATTAATAATTAACCTATAAAATCAATGCCACTTAAATAAAAATCCTAATTACCAACTAACTTGAAGCATAAATGCATATACATAGCAAAGGCAGTTTTGAAAAGTAAAAGTAAAGAAGCAGATCTGCTTGAGAGAGGATAAAATGTACAAATAAAGCTCTAGTATTCAAATGGCTTCAGACATAGAGCCTTAATACCAATTAGATGGAATGGTACAGAACAGAGGCCAGAACCAGACCTATAAATAGAAATTTAAGGTAAAAATGACCTTTTGCCTCTACCTAGAAAAAAATTTAGTAAATAATAATGGGAAGATTTTCTATAGTTTTGGAAAAAGGGTTACACAGAAATAAAACCTACACATATTTAAGATGTAAACACAAGCTATGCTATAAAATTTCTGAGTTAAAATGCATAATGGTTTTGTATTTTTGGCATATAGAATGTATACTTTATTAAGAAAAAGAGAAATTTAATTATATATATGTATTTAAAACCTTCTGTCCTATGAAATATAAAGTTAAACTATCAGTAACATCTATAAAATAACACATATAAATAAATATGAAAAGAGAATCCCAGAGAAACACCAGAGAAAGCTTGAACTGGCCAAGGACAGAAGAAACAGTGATGATTACTAAGGATGCAGAAAAGAGGACGGTCTACCTAAGGGATATGAAAATATGATGAAATGCAGTTCCACACCCATCACATTTGAAAAATTATTTAAATCTGAAGTAAAATGGCAATGTTAATATGCAAAACACTTTTTAATTTTCTGTAGTTTTATGCTTGAAATGTCTTTTATATTTGTGACCATAGACATAGAGTGAAAGGAAAGGAGCCATGAGACAAACAAAAGTGGTTAATACTAGTAAGGAGGATTGGGAGCGGAGGTTAAAGCATGTCTTTGTTTTATGGTCTCTATTGTTTCTTGTATATTTCCCAGTATAAACATGCTGATTTTTAAAATTTTTCTTTAAAGATTGTATTCATTTATTTACTTGAAGAGAGAGAGTGCGAGCGGGGGTAGGGACGTAGGAGCAGAGGGAGAGGGAGAGAGAAAATCTCAAGCAGACTCCACACTGAGCACAGAGCCCTATGTGAGGCTCAATCTCATGACCCTGAGATCATGATCTGAGCCGAAATTAAGAGTAGGTCGTTTAACTGAATGAGCCACCTAAGTGTCCCTAAACATGCTGATTTTGAAGACATCATTCAAATGTATTATATTATCATTAAAAGATATCAAACGACTTTTGGTCATTTAAAAAACAGCTTAAAAGACCACAGAAGGAAAAAAAAAGAGGTTATTGTTTAATACTTTCTACCATGAGTAGTATGCAAAAGAAATACTTATTCGAAGGGAGAATATGATTGAGAATATATTTAACTTGAACTCAGTTTTGAGAATTATAAACCAACTATAGATTCACATTCGGTTTTAAGTGATCTAGAATCACATTTGGCCCAGCTTTCTCAGTTGAAAGAGGAAGAGACAGAGGCTGAGATTTCTGGGTTTGACAACAGCTTGCAAAGGCTGATGTCCTGAACTAGCAGCTGGAATTAAAAAAAAAAAAAAAAAAAAAAAAAAAAAAAAAAAAAAAGGACGGAAATGCTCACACTTGGCATATGCTTGCTGATTGTTGCCAGGAGGAATATTACTCAAGTAAATTTTATTGACCTGACAAGAAACAACTGCTATGTCAAAATGTATTTAAGTAAAACATTTTTATGTACAATTTGTGCATTTGATTTGAATAATCCTACCATTAACCAGGTTGTTAGATGTGGTTTCCTTTAAGTTATAGGCCTGCTCAATTATCTTCTTAGTAATTACACTTTCTCTAAAAATCTCTGGTATAACTAGCCTAAAACCATTATCCCATACGAGTGGTTCTAACTTTGGTTACTAGAAATAGATTCTGAAAGGACTGATGCTTGTTTTAAGTTTGTGAGCTATTAATTCACAGAAGTTTGCTCTGTCCAGTTCATCGCTATGTGACTTTGGGAAAGTCACTTACCTTTTCTCAACCCTAATTTGCTGATATTTACAATGGAAATAAAACCCATCTCATTAAGTTGTGTTTAGGATTAAATCAGATAATATGTGTAAAAGATAATAAAACTACTGTGACATCACCTTTTTGTAAGACTTTTGTAGGTACACTGTTTTTATTTTGTTGCCATATGTTTAGAATATCTGATAATCACCAAAAGTAAACGTACAAAGATGAGGACAGACTGGGAGAGAATAGTCACGGGGTTAAGTAGGATGGGATCATGTTTAAGTGGGTAGTGATTTTAGAAGTAGCTTGTTCATTAGTGAATATTTGTGTCTTGGGAAAACTTGCTTTCTAACTAACATTGTAACCACAGAGACTTCAGTAATAAATACTCAGCAAAATAAGGATAGTCCATATCTCTGACTAGCCAGGCAAAAGGCATAGTATTGTGAATAATATCCACACTGTTCTCAATTATGAAAGAGCTTGAAAACAATAGAGATTATTAGGAAATAATTGTGAAAAATCTTCACCAAATTCCTTAAATAGTCTTGGCATAAATTCCAGAGTAACCAGTCTGAGTCATATCAGATGTGGTTTTGAAATGAATCTGAAAGTTAAATAGCAAAAACCTCCCATCTATCTTCAGATATTTCTATCCAAAAGCCCATTAAAGCATATTTTGAAAGCTTCTTACAATTTTTGTCGATATTTTTTTCAAGTTGACCTTAAAAAGAGCTTTTCCTATAATTTTAGGGATTTAGGCTGCTCTTTGTGGAAAAGAGTCGTTTCTTCCCTGAATTATTTCCTTGTATTTTCTTTTCTAACCTGCATAATAAAATTTCTTTAACTTTCTCACATTGGTGAGGTTTTCCTGTTTTGTTACCTATGTTCCTCTTTAGATATGAATTGAGGAATTAGACCCTTAATAGATACAGTGATAGTTTATTACCCCATGTCATCTTTGCCTTTTTATAAATAACAAAACTTTATTATGATGTTAGGAAATTATTATTCAATGTTCTTCCAAGCTTAAAAAATATCTCCAGTCCCCTTTTACACCTGGGGGGAAAAACTGTCAATTTATAAATTTTTGTTATGGTATAAATAAAAGGTTGAAAATTAAATCTTTAGCTTTCTCCTCACCCCTGTTCCTGCACATCAATTTGTGCTGTCAGTCCCTTCGGGGCATAGTCTAAGTCATAACATAGCTGTGTGTCCTTCCCTCATAGATCAGTAATTTGTGAAACAAACAAACAAACAAGATGCATTTATAAATAAAACTGTGGTATCAATGAAAATTTATCTTTTGAAAAGATAGCTTTATGTTTTACTTCATACAGCCAATAAAAAAGAAAAAAAGATCACTTAGTAGATCCCAAACTTCAGTAAACTAATCCAGTCTAATCCTGAGAAGGAAGGCTAGTGATCACTTTAATATTTACTTTATCTCCAGTAGAAATGTCACGCAATCTTACACATTACCAGCAATAACACACAAAAATTGGAGCACAAATCACACACCATTTTTTAAAAAATTAAATAAAACATGTAATGAAAAGTAGGGCTTCATTGCAGAACTCCCTCTGTAGCATATATGAGTTAATATGTTTTATTGATATTTTAATAGGTTTCTACTGGTGTGAATTTTGGAGATGCAAATTGTCATGGTAATTGCCCTGTATTTTCTGACTGAAGTTGACACCAAAAAAAAAAAAAAAAAGAATATTAGAAAGATAAATGAAACTAATACAATTTCTTTACACCCAACAGCAAATATTCACCGTATTTCTTCTAGAATTCTCTCATGAGGGTGAATGAGGTTGTTGTAGACTAGAGGCATAACAGTATATTGAATTTCTAACCTTTATAAAAGCAGTTGGGTAAAATTCTGTTGAGATTTGACAAATAAGCACGCTATGGGGCAGGCTTTTAGATTTGATAAAGGAAATGTTTGAACTTCAAACCTACAGGCATCCTCAGAGATACATTGCAAGTTCCGCTCTAGACGACTGCAATAAAGTGAATATTGCAATAAAGTGAGTCAAATAATCTTTTGGCTTCTCAGTGCATAAAAAAGTTATGTTTACACTATACCATAGTCTAGTAATTGCACAATAGCATTAAGTCCCCCTCCACACCCCAAAAAAACCAATGTACATACCTTAATTTAAAAATAATTTATTGCTGGGGTGCCTGGGTGGCTCAGTTGTTAAGTGCCTGCCTTCGGCTCAGGTCATGATCCCAGTGTTCTGGGATCGAGCCCCGCATCAGGCTCTCTGCTAAGCGGGGAGTCTGCTTCTCCCTCTACCACTCCCCCTGCTTGTGTTCCCTCTCTTGCTGCCTCTCTCTCTGTCAAATAAATAAATAAAATCTTTAAAAAAAAATAATTTGCAAAAAAATGCTAACCATCGTCTGAGCTCTTGGTGAGTCATAGCATTTTTGCTGGTGGAAGGTCTTGCTTTGGTGTGGGTGGCCGCTGACTGATCAGGGTGGTGCCTGCTGACAGTTGGGGTGGCTGTGGCAGTTTCTTAAAACAAGACAATGATGAAGTTGGCCACATCACCTGACTCTTCGTTTCACCTCTGTCTTCTCTGCGGCATATGATACTGTTGCATAGCATTTTCCCTCACAGAAGAACTCTTTTCAAAACTGGAGTCAATCCCCACAAAGCCTGGTACTGCTTTATTGACTAAATTTATGTCATATTCTCAATCCTTTGTTGTCATTTCAACACTCTACATAGCATCTCCACAACAGCAGATTTCATGTCAAAAAAAACACTCCGTGAGAGAGTTCCTCATCCGTTCAAGTTTTATCCTGAGATTGTAGCGATTCAGTCCCATGTTCAGGCTCCACTTCTAATTATAGTTCTGTTGCTTTTTCTACCACATCTCCAGTCACTGCCTCCACTGAAGTCTTGAGGTCATCCACGAGGGAATGGAATCAACTTCTTCCAAACTGCTCTTCCTCTTGATATTTTGACCTCTTCCCATAATCACAAATGTTCTTAATGGCACCTAGAATGGTGAATCATTTCCAGAAGGCTTTCAATTTACTTTGCCCAGATCCATCAGAGGAATCACTATGTGTGGCAGCTAGAGCCTCACAAAATGTATTTTTTAAATAACAAGACTTGAAAGTCAGAATTACTCCATGATCCATGAGCTGCAGAATGGATATCGTGTTCACAGGCTTGAAAGCAACATTAATGTCATTGTCCATCTCTATCAGGGCTCTTGGGTGACCAAGTGCAAGGTGAAGGAGAAGGCATATTTCAAAAGGAATTCTTTTTTCTGAGCAGTGGGTCTCATGATGTGCTTAAAATATTCAGTAAACCATGCTGTAAACAGATGTATTGTCATCCAGGCTTTGTTTTTCAATTTAGAGCACAGGCACAGTAGATTAAGCGTTAGTTCTAAAGGGTTCTTAGGATTTTTGGCATGGTCGATGAGCATGGGCTTCAATTTAAAGTCATCAGCTGCTTTAGGTCCTAACAAGAAAGTCAGCCTGTCCTTCAAGCTTTGAAGCCAGGCATTGACTTCTCTTTTCTAGTTATTAAAATCCTCGATGGCATCTTCTCCCAATAAAATGTTGTTTCATCTACATTGAGAATCCGTGACTTAGCGTAACCACTTTCATTAACAATCTGAGCTGGAGCTTCTGGAGAACTCGCTGCGGCTTCTATATCAGCCCTTGCTGCTTCGCCTTACGTTTTTATGTTATGGAGACCGTGTCTTTCCTAAAACCTCATGAACCAACCTCTGCTAGCTTCCATTTTCTTTTTTTTTTTTTTTAGCTTCCTCACCTTTCCCAGGCTTCATAGAATTGAAGCAAGTCGGGGCCTTGCTCTGGATCAGGCTTTGGCTTAGGGAAATATTGTGGCTGGTTTGATCTTCTATCCAGACCACTCAACCTTTCTCCATATCAGCAATAAGACTATTCTACGTTCTTCTCATTTGTGTTCACTGGAGTAGCACTTTTAAGTTCCTTCAAAAAATTTTTCTTGGTATTCACAACTTAGCATAAGAGGCCTAGCTTTCAGCTTATCTCAGCTTTTGATGTGGCTTCCTCAGAAAGCGTAATCATTTCTAACTCTGATTTAAAGTGAGAGGCATCTGAGTTTTCCTTTCACTTGAACACTTAGAGGCCATTGTAGGGTTATGCATTGGCTGAATTTCAATATTATGTCTCAACGAATGGGGAGGCCCAAGGAGAAGAAGAGAGAGATGGGGTAATGGCTGGCCCAGTGGGGCTGTCAGAACACATACAATTATCCAGTGAGTTCGCCATCTTACATAGGTGCAATTCATGGAGCCCCAAAACAATGACAGTAGTAACATCAAAGATCACATTGATCACGGTAACAAATACCATAATAATGAAAAAGTTTGAAATACTGTGAGAATTATCAAAATGTGACACAGAGACACAAAGTGAGCAAATGCTGTTGGAAAATGGTGCCGATAGACTCACTTGACGCAGACTTGCCACTCATTGTCCAGCTGTAAAAAACCCCACAAAATACGTGAAGCACAAAAAAACAAAGTGCAGTGAAATGAGGTGTGCCTGTATACATGGCGACTCATTCTTTGGCTGCAAAGGAATTCTCGGTGATGAGATTTAGCATTCTAGGTTAATCTGAGGGTAAAGTTTCAGTCTTACTGTGGCTTTTTCATTTTGATTTTAAATGGCAGCAAAATGAATCACTGTGATAAATGCCATTTGAATTGCAGCTAATCATTTCTATTCTATTTGTAATTAAATATTGAAAAAAGTAACCTTGGTTTTCTGATTTTTTTAAGTTCAGTGAAAGTGCTATATGAGTGTATTCTCCATGAATAAACTAGATTAATAATATTTGAAAAGCAGTCTCTAGGAAACATATGTTAAAATGTCACAGAGCTTTGCATTGTCTTTCTCTGTTTAACTCTTTCCATTTGTCCCTCAACTTTCCTTAAACTCAATGATGTTGCCTTCCTTTTCCTCTCTTTTGCTTTTTATTTTTAAGACTATCTTCAGAAATCTCATTTATCTTCATGTCTCCAAGCAACACTGCTAATCTTATTTCTCTATATTCCCACAACCATTCCTTATTCAAGTGCAAACCCGCCACTAATCTAAAATAAATTTCTAATGAAATCCGTAGTTTTACAAGAAACACAGCATATTTAAGCAGAAGTCGGCTTCTGCACCACTTTTTCCATTAATCACCTACATTTTCTAATTCATGTAACTGAAGCAACATTTAATCTTTGTGATTAAGAGAAAACTTGAGAGAATCATCTTTTTGTTGAATTCTTAGGCTAATCATTGAAAAAGTCTTCAAAATGTTTTCTGTCTTCCCCGTTATTGCCTCAGCTCTTTGAATTTCTCATTAATTTATGATAGAATTAGCTATCTGCAGTGTGTGGATTGCTTTTCATTCTTTTTTTCAAATATAGTTCTTGCCTGAGGTTCTTTTCTAATGTCAGATCAGTAGACAGGACTGGAAACGATGGGGTGCTCAGGATTTTCCTTTATTGTTTTCAGGCTAGTATATTTACCATTATTTCCTTCTCTTCACTCTGTATCACTTATATGCAACCTAATTTCTTTTCTCCTTGAAGAATTTCTCTGGAGGTGTCTCAGGTTCTTGGACTTTTCAAAGAACCAGTTTGGGGTTTTTATGTATTCTTTGAATGCTCTGTTTTTCCTTGTGGGTCAAAGGCCTAGCTCAGTAGTGTTTAGTACAGAAAACTGCTTTAGCTGTGTCTCAAGATTTTGATAGCTAGTGCCTTCAATGTCATTTAGTATGGAGTTTTCCTTTATTTCTTCTTTAAACAAGGAGTCATTATATGCTGTTGGTTTCCTGGGTCTACCTTTGTCTAGTAATATATAATAATTTATGTTAATATATAGTAATTTATAGTAATTTTATATTGTTATTAGTCATATTGCATTTTAGTGAGAGATCACTTTCCATCATGTGTTGATTTTTAGGAATTTATTAATGCTTCCTTTGTGGCTTTCTACATAATTTGTGTAATTGTTCTCATATGCTAAAAACAAAGCATGAGTTTTCTCTTTATAAATTACTTTTGTTTCAGTATCTGTACCTGTACTTCCAAGTAAATTGCTGATTTATCATTTTTTTTAAATTGTAGTTTTTTTGCTTTATATATTTAGAACTTATATGGAAGATATTTTTATAATTATTATAGCTTATTTACATATTGTTTTGTATCAGCACATTACTCAAGCATTTGTGTCTTATAATTTTTTTCTATAGTTTTTTTTCTGATATTAAAATTATCACCCTGGATTTTTTTAGACACATTTCTCTGATATACATTTTTCTGTCTTTTTCTCCCAAAATTTTTTACAAAATGTTTTAAAAAAGTGTTTAGTTGACAACATATTGTTGAGTCTTAATATTTGTTAACATCTAGTTGGAGCATCTCTTTATTTTGCTATGTGAATTTATTTATTTATTTTTTTAAAAAGATTTTATTTATTTATTTGACAGAGATAGAGACAGCCAGCGAGAGAGGAAACACAAGCAAGGGGAGTGGGAGAGGAAGAAGCAGGCTCATAGCAGAGGAGCCTGATGTGGGGCTCGATCCCATAACATTGGGATCACACCCTGAGCCGAAGTCAGACGCTTAACCACTGTGCCACCCAGGCGCCCCTGCTATGTGAATTTAACCTTTGCATTTATTTTGGTTTTTTTTTGTTTTTGTTTTTGTTCTTTTTTTAAGTAGGCTCCACACTGGGCGTGGAGCCCAACTCAGGGCTTGAACTCATGATCATGAGATTAAGATCTGAGCTGAGATCAAGAGTCAGACGCTTAACCAACTGAGCCACTCAGGCATCCCACATTTATTGCAATTATGGTAATACTGAAAGCTATTTTTGCTCTCTTTCTGTGCTTCCTAATACTGTATTTTCATTTCTTTTATTTTTCTCCTTTTCCACATTCTAGCTGATGAATCAGTATTTTTTCAGTTCTGGCTTGCAAGTTATTTATTCCATTTTTATTCCTTCATGCTATCCTTAGCTCATACTTGTTTTTGGTTTTCTCATCAATTTCTATCACAGGACCTCTCTTCCCTTGGACTTGCCCTATCCACCTCTTCCTGGTGCCTTGCTTCTCCCTACACTAGGAACTGTGTATCACCCAGGGTTTTAAGTCCAAGTCATGAAAAGACACTTTTGGAGGTGTGGGCTCATGGCTAGTTTAGACAGCACATGCTTTTCTAAATTATTTATTCACTGTTAGCACTGTTCTTGCCTTAGTTACTCTTCCCTTTGTACTAACAGTATCCATTAACATCTACTTATCATCTTTATTTTTTTTATTTATTTTTTTTTTACTTATCACTTTAATGCAAATCTGCATAAAGAACTCCTCAACTGGTCCTCCAAGTTCTTTTTTTTTTAAGATTTTATTTTATTTATTTGACAGAGAGAGAGAAAGAGGGAGAGCGAGCACAAGCAGGCAGAGTAGCAGGCAGAGGGAGAGGGAGAAGCAGGCTCCCTGCTGAGCAGAGAGCTCTACCTGGGGCTTGATCCCAGGACCCCAGGATCAGGACCTGAGGCGAAAGCAGCCACTTAACAGACTGAGCCCCCCAGGCACCCCTTAAGTTCTTAAAAACAGAAATTTTTGTGCTTTATGCATCATTGTGTTACCCAAGATATTGAGTGTAATATATCAGGTACTTGACAGATATTTTTCCATTGATTCTTAGATGAATGCACATTCCTCAGGTCACTTAGAACAGTCCTGACCATTGACAGACATCATGGAACATTCATTGAATTTAAGAAAGTTTGGCTCGTGACAGGTCATTGAAACCTTTGCCTTTAAATTATGTGCCTTTTTTGCTTGTTTTCTACACCTCTCAAACCAATTTGTTCTCTTTTTTTGCCTTTGCAATCAGATCTCAATCAAGACACTAGGTTCCTTACAGCTCTTTTCCAGCAGGTTAACTTATTTTCCAACAGGTTAACTTGTCATTTTAAGCCATTATGAAGAAGAAGAAAGAAGAAGAAGAAGAAGAAAGAGGAGGAGGAGGAGGAGAAGAAGATGAAGAGAGTGAGTGGTTGCCCTAAAAGAGTTTACCTAAAATACCTTGAAGAATTTAACTTCAGTGGTTTCTACTTTGACAAGATTTTCTTAGCATCTGCTAAAGATGTTTGATAAACAGTATCTCTATTGTGAGCTCAATTAATTTTTAGTAAGAGAGCAGGAAGTGTATAATGATTGAAATATGAAAAGAATGAGTGAGGCAATCTTTTCATTCCTGATAAAGAAAATAAGAAACAAGACAGAGGAGTCAGTAGGCCCTGTTTTCCCATGTTGAGTTTGACTGATTTGGAAATGTTCTGGGAAAAAGCAGAAACAATGAAGCGTCTTGTTATGTCAGCTTTTTGTCCTGCAAAATAGCCCAGTATGCTTTCCTTATTCTAGAAAAGAAGTCCAGTGACCCAGTTATCCCTCAGGCACTATACTCTTTCCTATCTTTCTTTAGTAACTAACATTCATGGAATAATATATTTTACTCACTTCTCCCACTTTCTCATCATGCACTTAAAATGTTTTTTGGGCTCCAGATTTGACATCATCATTCTAACCACATTTGTCTTTGCCATCAATAACAATGGCTTGTTATTTAATTACCTTAAAAATTTTTTTTTGTAACACCTGATGCTGTTAAACAGATCTCAGCAGTTTCTTTTGAGATTGAATGATATTGATTTTAATTTCCTATCTATAACCATCCTCTACTGGAAATCCTTCCAACAGTCTCAAATATAGGCATTTCTAAAGGGTATGTTCTTTGTTTCCCTCTATATTTTGTCCTTCAGAAATGTTTTCTTATTGTTTGAACCACTTTCTTTATGGTTTTTAGTAGTGTATCCCCAAGTGTAACTCTTCCTTTTGGTTTTATACCTAAATTCCCCAAAACATGAGTATATTAAGATGGGATTTATCAATATTCCCTTCCATGTTTACTTCTCATCCTATGTTTTCTTTCTCTGTTACTTATTTCAAGTATGATTCTATTTACCTAAGCTCTGAACTCATCTGCTCCCAGAGACTTCACATCCATTTCGTATTGAAGCAAATCGAGTGTGGTGGATTCTGCCACCCCAGAATATGCCCCTTTAGCTTACGGATTATTTTGAGCTAAAGGCACTTGAAAAACAACAGATGCCAGAAGGGCGCTTTAATCTCCTTTTTTTTTTTTTTTTTTTCCCTTTCTGACAACAGGAGTGTTCCTATACCAGGAAAAAAGAAACATCTTCAATGGGAAATCGAAGCCAAGAGAATTCTGTACAGACCTTGTTAAAATAATTCTTTATCTTCCTTTAGTTTCCCTGCATAGTTTATCTACCTTTTCATAATTGCCTTCCCTTGTTCAACCTGGTTTAAAGATATCGCCACTTCTCAGAGTCTTTATTTCATTATGAGGGATCCCATGTTACATAAAACTTACATTAAATAAATTTGTATCCTTTTCTCCTGTTAACCTGTTTTGTCTGTCTAATTCTCAAGCCCAGCTGAAAAAGGGTAAGAGGGTAAAGATGAAATTTTACCTCCCCTATGGTATCAACCTCTACTGTTTCTACCTTCCACATCATTCCCCTTTGTCCCTACTTCTATTCTTTATTTTGAAATATTATGAAACCTTCTTAAATAACCTTGGTTCATTTGGCTGAAAGAATCTTTAAAGAAGATTCATTCTTTTGCTCCTAAATCTTGAACAATTCCTCCCTGCTTATTAGATAGCATCCAGCATGTTTGGTTTAGTAATGAGGGCAACTGTTTTTCTTCTACTATTTTGCACATGATTTTATTTTCCCAATACTCTTCTATGTACCTAATTTTGTCACCAAAATACAGAATCAGCCTGTCCTCAACATACCTTCATAGTATGGCTCAAAAAAATCTCCACTGCTGAGAATCTTTTCTTGCCCCTCCCCATTTATATTTCTAAATAGTTCCCCCAACTAAAACTACATTATTTTACTTTCATTTGCTCAGTACTTTATCCATGTGTATGCTTAACATTTAAGAACTACTTATAAAAGTAAGACATTTAAATTTAACAAGACAGCGTTATTATTATCAGAGTAAGAGATACTTCCTTACTTGGAAGAGAAACCAAATGGAGAGGCGTGACCGCATCCCCCACGAAGTAGGCTCGCCACCTAGCGACAGCTCCTCCGCACTACAAACCTTGCCTCAGGCCTGCGAATCTGAAGACCTACCTTCCAATTTTCCTCAAGGACTATGTCAAACAGATTTTTTTTTTTTTTAACACAGTACCACAAGAAAAAGATTGAGTAATGCTTACATTTTTATGCCGTTAAACATTTTAACCAATTAAGTTTGGGTTGATTCTATAGATAAGTTCAAAGAAACGGAAAGACCTGTCATTTTTGTGTTAACGTTAATCGGTGACGCCCAAGGATCAGCTTTGAAAGGCGAAATTTCAAGGGATGCTTGTAAGCTTGGCTAAATCTCTGATAAAGTGTGAGAAATTTCTCTTCTCCGGAGATCACACGTATAACATACCCAGCAGAGTACGCTCTGAATAAACTTTAGCCAAATGGCTCAAAGTAAGCATAGGCTTTGGAACCGGGGGATTTGTCGTCACCACCTCCATACTGGAGCGCAGCACCCAAGCGCTCGAAAGGACCATTCCGACAGGTGGAAACATGGCAACAGCAATATCTGTTTTGTGAGTATCGAACATAACATACACAAAATGCTTGGTCTGTACCAGGGACCCAATAAAAAAATGGTGGTTTGTTTTTAATGATAATTGTCTTTTTTTACCTTTGATAATTTGTATAGTGATATATAGCTGTTTGTCAAGCGTAAAAACTGTTATTCCTAGGTCCTCAATTCATTTATCACAGTCTAGACTGCATGTGTTGCAAGAGAGTACTTTTCATTACGTGGTGACAGGTAACATGGCTGTTTAGTAAGTATCTGACAAAAACAGTTACAAAGTTATAAATCATCTACGTAATCCATTAAAATGTATATTGACTACAGTTTTTAAAGTGTTCAGAAAAAAAAAGTTCTCCATACTTACAACTTTCCAGTTGCATTATACACGTCTGTACATCCATTGGAAAATTCTTGAGATCCATTGGACAAGAAAGTGTTAATGTCAATCTGGAAGAATTCAAAATAATTATTTAAAAAATAATTTATGATATCATATTAACATTCTGTTGTTCAGGGTACAACTGGGAAACAAGCTTTGATTAGTGACTAACAACTCTTCAAATAAAATTTGCTCCAACTTGGGTATGTTATTTACTATGAAACAGCTGTACCTTTATATATAAATCTGTTTTTCAGGAAAGAGAAAAGCTATATATTTAAGCATCCAATCAATTTATTTATTTTGCTCAATCATTCATTCCTTTGCAGAGGACTGTAAATGTCTACAAAAGGTCTATATTTCCAGAAAAGACCCTCACAAAGAAACTTGAGAGTGAGTACCATTAAAATTTGGTACCATACCAAATGTCAAAGGGCACAGTTCCCCAAGCTCACGTGTACAGCATGTTTGAAGAGGCAAGTACCTCCGGGGAATTGGAAAACCAGGTTGCAGGAAGCAATCCTGTGTGACAACTTCCAGTCATCTTTGAAACATTGAAGAAGTTGTCGGTGAATATCCAGCAGTAATATCAGAAAAAAACCTGAATCGGGAGGACTTGAAAATTCTGGCTGTTAGAGTGGGGTCCTCTGCTGTAGGACTAGGGCATTTCACCAGATTTTGCCAAGGTCAAGAAATAGCCCTCTAGAATATGTATGACATAATCTTATGCTCATCATAAATCTAATTTGGCTCATACGAAGTAGGTTGAGCTGGATGGTGTACACAAGCATTCTGCCCCTTTTCCCTTTCCAGAAAGTATTTGTATGTTGGCATTCCAAATAATTCATAATTCATGAAAATACACATTTTTTTATGGAAAAGTATACTACCGAGATAATCTTGAAAGATTAGCAAGAATTCGTAGTTCTTGGACCAGGGAAAAAGAGGCCCATATCCAAACAAACCCAAATTTGTTCAAATAAAGTTCTTATCTGAGACCTCTCTAGCCAGCCCCTTTACTTAAAGTACTCCCATTGAAATTCATCATATCAGTGGGTGTTTTTGGTAGGGTTTTTTTAACCTAAACTTTGTGATCGTAGGTAGATTACTTTACTTCCCTACATTTCAGGGTTCTCATCTCCAAAATGAATGTAATCACAGTACTTGCTCTGGAGAAACGTGAGCAATACGTGAGTTAATACACATAAAGCGCTTAGACAAGTATCTGACACGTAGTAAACACTCAGTAAATATTATTTATGAAGGATTACTAGTATCCTACCACCTCCAGACTCCTCCATCTTCCCACCCCTGAATTACATAGGAGGAGCACAAAGATGACTGGATTAAATCACATGTAAAGCTGGGGTGCCCAGGTGGCTCAATTGGTTAAGCATCGGACTCTTGGTTTTGGTTCAGGTCGTGATCTCATGGGTAGTGGAATTGAACCTGGTGTCGGACTCCCCACCCAGCAGGGAGTGTGCTTGAAGATTCTCTCCTCCTGCACCCCCTCATGCGCTCTCTCACTCCCTCTCTCTCTAAAATAAATAAATAAATCTTTAAATTTTTTTTTAAAAAGTCACATATAAAAGCTATTTAAGCTTAAACAAAAAATAATCATCAGCACTACCAAATGTAACCACATTCTCCAAAATGGCATTTTCATGTAGATCATAGACATAAAGTTATAATAATGCACGTTCTACAGTGAATACTCTTGGTGAGGCCCAATAAACATAATTTGAGAGATATAAACAGAGAGACATGTGAAGCCGCTGAATTTTTTAGAGTCCCAGGAGGATCATTTGACAATTCCTTCAAGTCAGAGTCCATAACACACTAAAATAATTCATGCGGCTCATTCTTCAAGAGCAATTTTCTCCTGGTTCAGCTAGGTTAAGTGACCCTGTGAGTACAATCTTGTAGATTTACAAAGTTCTCTCTGAAAAAGGCAACTGTAAAATGAGGTGGACACAATGTTCTCTGTCTTGTGAAAGGTTTCATTAGAAGTGTATGCATAAGTGTATTTTGAACATACGCACATTAATTTTCCAAACATCCAGGCTCTCGGGACAGCCAGTTTCAAATGTTGGCTTGCAGAATTAATTCTGTGACCTTTTGTATGGAAGTGAATAGCATTCTCAGAATCTTTTCCAAGCTCTCACCATGCATGTGATGTCAAATTCATATCCTGGCTATTTTTTTGGCATAAAATGAGAGGCATTACATAATTTTTTTAAAAAGAAGGGCTTGAAAGGAATTATTTGGCAAAGAAAATCACTGTTTGTAGAACTTCTGTCATAAATCATATCCTGAAAAACATCTGTTTATTGACATTCTTTCTTTTTTTTAAAGTTCTATACAATTACCTCTCTAACAACATATGGATGAAAAAATACATGTCAGCCTGATGGGTGTGATACCGAATTTCTTCATCAAAACATTATATATAAATTAAAGATATGCTCCGACCACATCAAAAGAAAGATAAATCAAAAGGCAATTAATCACATTCTACTGTTTTGGAAATGAATATCTTCTTGTGTAAGAGAGGACACTAAGTTCCCTTTCTGAGACAAGACACATAAACAGGATATGGTGTTTTTTTATTTTCTCTTAAAAAGTTTTGGCTTAGTGAAGTAGTAATGCTAAAATAGATGACTAAAATCTGGGACAAACAGTTGACCTGATTAAAATGGAGGTATTGCCCAATTTTTAAAAATATTCTATTTATTTATTTGAGCAAGAGAGAGAGAGAGAGAGCACTAGCAGGGGGAGCAGCAGGCAGAGGGAGGGGGGAAGCTTTGCAGGGAGCCCAATTCGGGGCTCAATCCCAGCATCCTGGGATCATGACCTGAGCCAAAGGCAGACACCTAACAGACTAAGCCACCAGGCACCCCAGTATTGCCCATTTTTGAGGAAGCATCGCCTAGGGTATGATGTCTATCTCAATCATTAATTAAGTATATATACTTATATATATAATATATATATATAAAATATGTTAATTAAGTATATATATATGTGTGTTCTTTGACTCCATTTTTGGCTCTTTATGAAACTGATAAGTATCTTTATTAGTTCCTAATATTTCTTAATTTAATGCCATAAGAACAATTACCTTTTTTTTAAAATATTCGTTTATTTATTTGAGAGAGAAAGAGAGAGAGAGAGAGGGAGAGCACAACAGGAGGGGCAGAGAGAATCTCCAACAGACCCCATGCTCAGCACAGAGCCCAGTCTGGGACTCCATCCCACATCCCTGAGGTCATGACCTGAGCCAAAACCAAAAGCTGGATGCTCAACCAACTGAACACCTCTTGATTAATTATCAGCTTTGCAATATTATCTGTAATATCGTAATAAGGGTAATACGTCTATTGTACTTACTATGTAGTGGACACTATTTTAAAAAATTTACAATATCTCAACTAACTTATTTCCTATGACAAATTTATAAGACGGGTAAACAATATTACCTTATTTTAGAGATGAGGAAACTAAGAGGTCAACTCACCTGGCGTCACAAAGCAGAGATTAATAGGGCTGAATTTGCACATCTGGGAGTCCGGCTCTAAATTCTATACCCTTAACCACTAAGTATACTGCCTTTCAAAGGCCTTGAACATTTTTCATGAAAATGGGTTTTTTAATTAAATGATTTTTCAAATTTTGTATTTATATAATGCAAGAAATGACATATTTCATTCAGCATTATTACATTTAAGGTAAAAGACACATAAATGATTCTTCCCCAAAAATCAGAGAAATGTAATTAAACTTTAGAAAATATAAAGAGTTTCCCCATGGATTTTATATATTTACTTGAGTGATTTGGTATTTTATTATGATTCTATACAGATCAAAAAACTCTCAGGAGAGATTAGATTGTTGGAGCACTAGAAAGGAGACCGTAACTAATGTTCTAATCTGGAATTTTGTTGTCATCTGATTTAGAGATGATTTTAAAGCTTGTCAGCCCATCACCAGTGGAATCTTCATGTTTCCTTCAGGAAGCCAATGTCAGTTAAGGACCTCTTCAGAAAAATATGCATAATCACTCATATGCAAAATTCTCCTCACAACTTCTTTTTTATGATTTGTAAATTGATTGCCCTTGAATAAACAACATCTAAAAAAGCATCTGTTGATAAATTTGCTTTTTCTATTAAAATTAATGTTCAAAAAATAAATACATATTGCATAAGTAAGCCTTAAGTCTTTTCACAACTGACTTTCAAAGAAAGACTGATTATATTTAGTTCAAATAAAAGTTGAAATTGTGTTATGATCTTTGACAAGTCACTGTGCATAGCATTTTTGATCTAAAATTTCTTTCTGTTATTTGATTTTTTTTAAAAAGATTTTATTTATTTATTTGACAGAGATAGAGACAGCCAGCGAGAGAGGGAACACAAGCAGGGGGAGTGGGAGAGGAAGAAGCAGGCTCATAGCAGAGGAGCCTGATGTGGGGCTCGATCCCATAACGCCCTGAGCCGAGGGCAGACGCTTAACCGCTGTGCCACCCAGGCGCCCCCTGTCATTTGATTTTTAATGTACTAATGCTCCCGTAATAGAAGCAGTAAAATTGGATGTATTAGAATGTATTAGTAGTATTAGTAAAGTAAGTAATAGATAATATTAAACTGCCTCTGATGTGCTTCCATGATTTTGTGGTAAGGATTTTACCATCCCCTCTTTACAAGTGACAAAATGGGAACTTACATTAATAACTTGCAAGTGTCTATACAGTGCTAATTTACAGATTCTGGAAAATACCAGCACTTGTCCTTTTTGGGGGGTTTTGTTTTCTTTTGAAGAAGCTACAAATAACAACTTTACTGTC
Source organism: Ailuropoda melanoleuca (assembly GCF_002007445.2). Lineage (NCBI taxonomy): Eukaryota > Metazoa > Chordata > Mammalia > Carnivora > Ursidae > Ailuropoda > Ailuropoda melanoleuca. Next base: position 83,502,867 of record NC_048222.1, on the reverse strand, counting down.
TGTTATATGCCTGGCACTATGCTGGGTGCTTTACATACATTATTTTAGGCTCAAGGTAATTAGCATTTTCACTCTCATGTATATAAGAAAGATGACCTATCACACATAGAAACTTGCCCCAAATCACAGCTGGTAAATGGTAGAGGCTGGATCTGGCTTGGAAGGGACAGTCATCTGTGGGCCTCTGTGCATTTTGGTATACCTCTTGGTGGGTGTGCCAAGACTCTAAGGCCCACACTATTCTTTTACCTGAGCCATTTCTCAGGGTTGTTTATGCAGCTGCTAATTTTGAGAGATGAAATAACATTATTCTTCCAGACAAAGAGGAGGCTTGCTTACTGCTTGCTATAAACACAGTGGATTCCCCAAACTCAGTGTCCTGCAGCTGGGACACACATTCCCAGTGTGTGTTACATCCATCAGGGCCTGATGCCTCATTTCAGAGAAACTTGAGGGCAAGGGAGAAGTTAGGCAAATTCACTGATGCTTGTGTTGCTTGCTTGCAGTAAGTAATGCCTTCCTTTATCTCTGACCCAGAGTCTTGTGTCTTCTGTCAGCAGCCATAAAATAAGTAATAAGCTAGTTTTATAAGTAGAGTAAAATCAAATCCCAACTTGGACCATCTAAGAGTCATGTGTCTGGCTCCAAAGCCCTCCCTTGAAAAGGACTTGATTTAAAAAGTATCAATGTAATTCATGGATATCATTTAGAAGTTCAAACACTACATAGAAAGCATAAAAAAAAAAGTTGTATTTTTGCCCCACCCATCCAAACCCCGGTTCAGCTCTAGCTCCTAGGAGGCAACTTCCCTTTAGACACTTGTCTAAGGTTTACAGTCATATATCTCAATTGCTATCATATTATGCTTGATTTTTGAAGTTTGTGAAATTATCTATTAATTTCATACAAGGAAAAAAATTTTTTATACCACACTCTATGTACTTAACTCTCCTGTAATACTCAAAATTTAGTTACCTAAATATTTATGGTCAAATTAATATTCAGTGTTTACATGTTATGAATAAGTAATTATTATTTGTGGTTAAGCATAGTCATTTGCTATAATTATAACTCTCATGTAGCATTTTGTTTTTGCTAGTACTAATAATTATCTCCTTTTAACAGTCAACAAACTCCCTATCAGAGCTACAAAGTGCCTCTCAATGGTCAATCAGCAGGTAATCTATCAATTCCTTGTTTTTCATGGAAACTTCTATTTTTTTCTGTTCTTTCTTTCTAGTCAGATATTAAACCTCTATATTGATGTTCTGATTTTCACATTCTTTCTCCTCTATTTCTTTGTATCTTGATTCTACTTCTGGGAGACTGCTTCACTTCATCTTCCAAATATTCTACTGATTCTTCTTTTCACTTTGGTTTACTATTTGCTCTTGTTGTGCTCCGAATGATTCTTTTTATTACTTTCTTATTTCACACATTCTGTTGTCTCATCTGTTCAGAGCTTTTTTTTTTTTTTAATGGACTCTTCTGCTCTCTGCATTTTCTCCTGAGTCAAATCTTTTCTCTTCCTTCAATTTCCTCCTCTTTTCTCTTCATTTTCTCTGTGTGTTTCTTCTGGCCTCTGCTGCTTCTTCTCCTTCTCCTTCTTCTTCTTGTTTTAAGATTTTACTTATTCATTTGAGAGAGAGAGAGAGCACAAGCAGGGGGAGAGGGAGAGGGAGAAGCAGACACCCCATTGAGCTGGGAGTCTGATGCAGGGCTCAATCCCAAGACCCTGGGATCATAACCTGAGTGAAGGAAGTTGCTTAATCATCTGAGTCACCCAGGCACCCCATGGCCTCCGCTTCTTTTTTGATTGTTAATATTATAGAATGTTTTCAAATGTCTGTTTTTATTTAAGAATGAAGCAAGAAAAACCATTTGGAACTCAGTTAGTAGCAGATGGTTCATTGAGTAATGGTTTTAACAGTAAGATAGTAACATGGCTGTGCAGATTTTTCCTTGGTGGTTCCCCAAATGTCAGTATCTGTAGATCTTTTCCCAGAGGTATATTCTTCTGACTACTCTTGTTCAATGGAAGCAGTTTAGCACTGGCTTTCAGCATCTCAGGGAGAACAAAGGTTTCACCATACAGCGTGCAAACCTCATGTAATCTCCATTTTCTTAGTACAATGCCACATGACAGATGCCAGCTGTGCCTGGAGTCTCTACTCCTGAAGCTCTTGGTACAATCTCTCCCAGATTTTCTGTCCTCTTTCTGCTCATTTCAGATGGCATAAAGGTAGTTTCTAGTCTGAAGGACATGGGCAAGAAAATCAGGAATAGAAAGCTCAGTCTTCTTTCTGCAAATTTTAAATCAATTCTTGTCCTTTTCTTTCATTTCTAGCTCCTCCTTTTTGAAGCCTTAGCTGCCTTAAATTTCTAAAAGTTTGAGGATATTATTTTCTCCCTTTTGGGTTCCCCCACTGTAGCTTAAATTTCAGTTGTGCCTGGTAAGTCAGTTTTCACAGTGCATTCATTTTCCAGCGTCCTAAAGTATGTCATCATTGCGCATCTGTCACTGCCTCCTTTCCTGTTAACTTTCATCCTCCTGTATGTTAATGCCATTTTTGTTCCTTACTTGGTTATTTCTTTGTTTTAGGAGGTTTAAGAAGGAAATACGGATAAATGGGTAAGTTCAATAAGTCAGGTCTGCCAGGACAGTCTTTAAACAAGCAGGAAAGCCAGGACTCTCATGAGACATCACAGATGTTCCATTTGTAAATTGAGTGAAATTTTTTTTCTAGCACAACTTTTGTTAACAAAGAAACTGTTTGCCATTTGAAGATTTTAAAGTCCTGTGAGATTTCTAAAAACAACTCACAAAAAATGAATTTAGTCTGATTAAGCAAGCCAGGATATAACAAACAAAAACTAGGAGCCGAGGGACATCATCTGTTTCATTTGAACTCATACTGAAAGACAAAAGATGCAATTCAAAATCATTTCATAACTTTTCTCAAAAATATTGCAATATATGTAAGCAATTCATGATGCATGGCACCATTTTCCAATTCCAATAAGACCTGATATAAACAATGAAATATCCATAATCTACCCATAAACTAAATAAAGAAAATAATTATGGAAGGTTTAGGATAATCATTTTATTTTAGAATATTTTTCAGGTGTGACACAAATCATCAAATATATCCTTTCAAATTGCTATTTATTGATTTACACCTGTTTGCTATTTAATAAACAAAGTTGAATGAACTCTGAAGTTCAACAGTCAAGACATTTTAATATTATTTAAATATTATTTATATTTTGGTATTAATTATTGTTATGTTTTGATGTTAATTTTTAAAAGCTACATAGTCTTCTTAGAAATGCATTATAAATAACTGAAATGTAAGTAAGACCTTTTCTAAAGAATGACCAGAGAAGCGCAACGAGATTAAAAAAATACAAATACCTGAAAAATAATTTGTGGAAAACGAATCTCAGACATCTAAACCCAAATATTTCTTCACCAACACATATTTAAAGGAAGTATGCATTCATAAAATATAATCAAAATGTATAAATCAGCTATAGTTCAATTTCCCTTTAAACTGCCCACCAATTTGGCTGATATTAAGAGGCTGAACCATTTGTTTAAAAAAGTGGATTTTAAAGAATTACTCATCAGTTCCTAGATCTAGAACTTGAGTCTATTACTGGTGATTGGACATATTCGGGAAATGATGTATTAGAGGACCGCAAGTGGGACAATGAGAGCACTTACTCAAAAATCTCAAAACACTCATTAAAAAAAAAACCACACAGTATTTCACTGAAATCGGGAATTTTTCTATGACTCACCTTATTGAATAAAGAACATTTCCATTCTTGAAAATTCTTAACAATTTGTTGTCTGTAGTAACTTCATGAAAGTTGGCGCCTTTTTCATTGGCAAAGAACAAATCAGGTTTCCAGATGGAATCCAGCATGGAAGGGTCTAGGTCTAAAGAGTCATCAGGATATTCACTATATGCAAGGCGAGGATCATTCCATTTCTGACGAAGAAAGATATTCACTCTGTAATCCTATGATAAAAGAAAGAAAGAAAAAAAAACCTGCTTTAAAAGTTTGGAATCTTATGTGCTATTCTTTGGGCACCTCTGATTTCAGCAAAAGCCACTGACATCTTGTGAGCTTTCCATACCCCACAGTCCTCACTCATTACTACTGACAAGAGTCATTTTAGTTACAAGGCTTTGCCCATGTTTTTAGTGATCTATATATCTCTAAAGAAAAGGTCACAGAAGAGTACAATTTTATTTTGCTTGTATTTTGCCATTCCATTCAAATTTCACTTTTGTGAATAAAATGTTGGATTGCTACTAGACACTTGAAGTAAAATATTTACATCTTTGCATTTTCCAGAACCACTTCTTTTAGTAGATATACAATAGTATCCAGAATGGATTTAGTGAAATTTTCTTGAAAGCTGTCTATTTTATAAAAGTGATTATATGTACTTCTTTAAAATGAAGTTACATATCCTCATGTTTAATATAGCATATAAGTTCCATGAAACAGGTGATTTGGAAAAAATAAAAGGTGATTTTGAAGTAATGAAAGAATAATAACAGAACATTATTGCCAGTAATCCTTCAATAAGATTTGGCTAAAGAATTTTCCCAATTAGACTATTCATAGGTAACTTCAAAAGAGGAAGAGTCAAAGATTTCAATCAAATTCTTGCTCACAATTTCTGGACTAATGTATAGAATGACATAGATTCATAGCAAGCTGTATATGTGGGTTTTGTACACAGTATATGAACATCAGCACTACCAATGACTTTATAAATTCAATTTTCCCCTTAGATTTTTGAAATGAGTGAATAGATTAAACACACAGACTTCATTATAAGCACGAGTAAAATGAACATTTTAGGAAGATTTTATTTCCATGGAAAATAGCCAAGGCTGGAGATATTCAGAGAAACCAAATACCAATTTTCATCTATTTTTTTATTTCTTGAAAACCAAATTACCAGTTAAGAGATATAATAACCAAGCAATCACAAAGAATGTTTCAGTGATATCAGGCCTGGTGGATTGCTTCTCTTGCAAGGAGGTCAAATTCAGAGTAGTGAACGTTACAAATCTATATGTTCCCTTGATTATTATTTGTGTGCTGAGACCCTTATCTTCTAACTGTAACTGTGGTTACATACCAGATAATATTTTTTTCTGCTTGCTAGGTGCCCCATGTATCTTCCAAAGTGACAATGGAACAGTTCACTTCAGCTTTTTACCACAAAGTTCACGATAATGTGGAAATCTCACCAGCCACAAGGATCTGCAGAACCTGTAAATGGGGATATATGAACAAGCTTCTACCAGCCAAAGACAGGTCTCTCTTAGTGTAGAGTTCAGAATGCCAAGAAGCATAGCTCCCTGGTTGGTGGCCAGCTCCTGCATCCCTGTACTGCTCTGTAGTCTGTGCCTCAACCCTCATTACTGCCAAAGGAATAAATGATTGGACTAAAGTCAGTGTCTCTCTGCCTTAACTATAGGAGAAGATAAAAGCAACTCCAGTTACAATGATGCCTGCCAGGAAAAATAACTGACAAGTAAGGAATTTCCTTTGGACCGATTCTTAAGATTTTTTAATATACATTTAATATACATATACAATTTAATATACATATACAAGATTTTTAATATACATTTAATATACATATACAATATACATATACATATACATATACATATAATACATATACAATTATATCTTAAGATTTTTTAATATACATATACAATTATATGTAATTGAGAACACTCTGCAAGTGTTCCCTACTGTGAGGCTAAAATAAAAGTACCAGTGTATGTAATAAAATTTGGTTGAATCTCCTTATCCTATGCTATTGGTTTAGCGATATATTTTACAGACAGAATCTCAGATCTTCCAGGAACACTTTTTGCTAAAGGAATGAGCTAAAACAAAACAAAACACCGCAAAAACAAAAACCACCCAGGTATCCTTCAGTTTCTGATTCTAAATCACTCAAGGCAGAAATCAACTGTCACCTGTCCAACTGTCCAACTGTCACAAAGGCCAAATGCTATCCTATATCCACTGTGCTCTTTCTGTGAATAACCAGAAATATCTTTGTTTACTAACACATTTACGTTTTCGGTTTAGGGCCAGGGTCCAAAGCAAGACTCAGAAATGACCATCTCCTGAAAACCTAGAAACTAAGATTTTAATGGTTCTCACAGTTTGGGTTTTGACCTGCCTGCAAATGAACATTGTTCTGGGAAGCTTCCCTATTAAACAACCAAATTCAGCATTTCAAAAATAAATTTTTAAAGCTTATTCCTCATAGACAGTGTATCCCATTTATACTAGGCAACCAATATTATTTGTGAGTCCTGATCATTTGTGAAAATGTGCAAAGGGTAAAAAAAAATGACATACTCAAATAATGCCACCTGAAGGAAGTCCTTGTAACTTGATTTGAAATAACTTGCCTATGCTAAAAGACCGTGAACTAAAGCAGGAAGCAGGAAACAGTTTTGCAAAATAGAGATAATGGATGTGTATGCAGCGCATACAAAAAATTTTAAAAATAGACTTGCTAAAACTAGTTTAAAATGTAATTATTCTTTGACTATACATAAAATAAAGACAACTGTTTTATTAATGGAATTTTCCTGTTCACCTGGGGTATGCTCCTATAAGGGTGAAAATGTAGAAAGGTTATAGGTGAATTAAAAAAAAGAGTAATAAATATGAGATAATATATATGAAAATGAAATAAATACTTATATTTCACATTTCTTAAATCTAGACATGTACTGAACTCATTCATAAGTCATAAGGCAACTGAATTGACTTTTATATGGAATCAAAATTTTAGAACAGAGACATTGAATGATTCTTTTCCCTACAAACTCCTTTTGCAGTAAAAACTTCAGAAGTTAATCTTACTTTTTCAACATTTTTTCGTGTTACATACTAAGTAATATTTATTTATTATATGTCATACTATACTAGTATCTGCCCTAACTGCCGCCAAAGGAATAGGTGATCGGACAAATGTCAGTGTCTCTCTGCCTTAACTGTGGGAGAAGATGAAAGCAACTCCAGTTATAATGATGCCTGTCAGGAAAAATAACTGACAAGTTATATGTTAACTATATGTTGTATAGTTATAGGTATATGTTATATTATATTAGTATATTATTAATATTATACAATAACGGTGATGAAATATAGTGATTAATTATATAGAAAGACTAATTTTGACATTTCAGAAGTCAAAATTTATTGTTATTATTAGAATAGAATGATACACTTTATTTTAATTAGTTTAAATTAACTTTTTAAGAAGGTATTTTGTTGATAGAGTAGTTATATATCATGTTTGGATTTGAAAGTAAGTATCCATTAAAATGTAGTTTAAATTCCATCTGTATGTTACATAGTTAATAATAGACCCTATATTTGAAATCTTATATTATGAGGTACAAAAAATAATAATTCAGTTAGGCAAATTTTATTGTATTTTATTTTTTTATAATAATTTTTTATTATATTATTTTAGTCACCATACAGTACATCCCTAGTTTTTTATGTAAAGTTCCATGATTCATTACTCGCGTATAACACCCAGTGCACCATGCAATACGTGCCCTCCTTAACACCCATCACCAGCCTATCCCAACACCCACACCCCTCCCCTCTGAAGCCCTCAATTAGGCAAATTTTATAATGGTTTATATACTAGACTTAGAAGTAAGTCTTCTTAGGATCAAATCTCGGCTTCCCCAGTGAGATGGTTTTCTAATCTCCATGACTTGTTTTTTCTTCCGTAAAATAGGGATAGTTATAAAAGTACCTCCTCTCACAGGGGTGCTGTGAGCATTGGATTGATCCACACAAAGCCCTTAAAACAGCACTCATTAAATATTAGCCTTTAGCTTCTCAAAATTAAAATTCATATTAAATAGAAATCTACTTGTATCTTCTGTTTACAAATTAGTTTTTGAAATAATAGGGGCATTTTGATATGCCATATGAGAATTTGGGACAGATAATTGTAATGTTGAACCTGATGAATAGTATCTTACGGAAAATTTTCAAACCAGTATGATAACCTTACCATTAACTTTTTGTATTAACTTTTGCATTTCAACATTTATATATATTTTTCTTTTATTTTGTTTGTTTTATTATAATAATATTTTTTATTATATTATGTTAGCCACCATACAGTACATCCCTGGTTTCTGATGTAAAGTTCGATGATTCTTTAGTTGCGTATAACACCCTTCACCATGCAATACGTACCCTCCTTACTACCCATCACCAGTCCATCCCATTCCCCCACCCCCCCCCCCTCTGAAGCCCTCAGTTTGTTTCTCAGAGTCCATAGTCTCTCATGCTTCATTCCCCCTTCTGATTACCCCCCCTTTCTTTATCCCTTTCTTCCCCTACTGTTCATCCTAGTTCTTATGTTCCATAGATGAGAGAAATCATATGATAATTGTCTCTCTCTGCTTGACTTATTTCACTTAGCATTATCTCCTCCAGTGCCGTCCATGTTGCAGCAAATGTTGAGATATCATTCTTTCTGATAGCTGAGTATTACTCCATTGTACATATGGGCCACATCTTCTTAACCCAGTCATCTGTTGAAGGGCATCTCAGCTCCTTCCATGGTTTAGCTATTGTGGACAATGCTGCTATGAACATTGGGGAGCATATGGCCCTTCTCTTCACTACATCTGTATCTTTGGGGTAAATACCCAGTAGTGCAATTGCTGGATCATAGGGTGGCTCAATTTTTAACTTTTTAAGGGACCTCCACACTGTTTTCCAGAGTGGCTGTACCAACTTGCATTCCCACCAACAATGTAGGAGGGATCCCCTTTCTCCACATCCTCTCCAACAATTGTTGTTTCTTGCCTTGTCTATCTTTGCCATTCTAACTGGCGTAAGGTGGTATCTCAGTGTGGTTTTGATTTGAATTTCCCTGATGGCTAATGAATTTTGAACATTTTTCATGTGTCTGTTAGCCATTTGTATGTCATCATTGGAAAAGTGTCTGTTCATATCTTCTGCCCATTTTATGATTTGTTTATTTGTTTCTCGTGTATTGAGTTTGAGAAGTTCTTTGTAGATCTTGGATACCAGTCCTTTATCTGTGGTGTCCTTTGCAAATATATTCTCCCATTCCGTGGGCTGTCTCTTAGTTTTTTTGACTGTTTCCTTGGCTGTGCAGAAGCTCTTTATCCTGATAAAGTCCCATAAGTTCATTTTATCTTTTATTTCTCTTGCCTTTGGAGATGTGTCATGAAAAAGGATGCTGTGGCAGATGTCATAGAGGTTGCTGCCTATGCTCCCCTCTAGGATTTTGATGGATTCCTGTCTCACATTGAGGTCTTTCATCCATTTGGAGTTTATCTTTGTGTATGGTGTGAGAGAGTGGTCAAGTTTCATTCTTTTGCATGTAGCTGTCCAATTTTCCCAGCACCATTTATTGAAGAGACTGTCTTTTTTCCACCGGATGTTTTTTCCTGCTTTATCAAAGATTAGTTGCCCAAAGAGCCGAGGGTCCATTTCTGGGTTCTCTATTCTGTTCCATTGGTCGATGTGTCTGTTTTTGTGCCAGTACCATGCTGTCTTTGTGATCACAGCTTTGTAGTACAGCTCGAAATCCGGCATTGTGATGCCCCCAGCTTTGTTTTTCCTTTTCAACAGTTCCTTGGAGATTCGGGGCCTTTTCTGGTTCCNAGATGTTTTTCCTGCTTTACCAAATATTAGTTGCCTAAAGAGCCGAGGGTCCATTTCTGGGTTCTCTATTCTGTTCCATTGGTCTATGTGTGTGTTTTTGTGCCAGTACCATGCTGTCTTTGTGATCACAGCTTTGTAGTACAGCTCGAAATCCGGCATTGTGATGCCCCCAGCTTTGTTTTTCCTTTTCAACAGTTCCTTGGAGATTCGGGGCCTTTTCTGGTTTCACACAAATTTAAGGGCTATTTGTTCCTGTTCCTTGAAAAATGTCATTGGTATTTGGATCGGGATAGCATTGAAAGTGTAGATTGCTCTGGGTAGTATGGACATTTTAACTATGTTAATTCTTCCAATCCATGAGCATGGAATATTTTTCCATCTTTTTATGTCTTCCTCAATATCTTTCAAAAGTGATCTATAGTTTCTAGGATATAGGTCCTTTACGTCTCTGGTTAAGTTAATTCCAAGGTAACG
>NC_048222.1:83430361-83492497 GCF_002007445.2 Ailuropoda melanoleuca | reverse complement strand
TTCCATACAAATTTAAGGACTATTTGTTCCAGTTCTTTGAAAAATGTCCTCGGTATTTTGATCGGGATAGCATTGAAAGTGTAGATTGCTCTGGGTAGTATGGACATTTTAACTATGTTAATTCTTCCAATCCATGAGCATGGAATATTTTTCCATCTTTTTATGTCTTCTTCAACATCTTTCAAGAGTGATTTGTAGTTTCTAGAGTATAGATCCTTTACATCTCTGGTTAAGTTAATTCCAAGGTAATGTATGATTTTTGGTGCTATTGTAAATGGGATGGATTCCCTAATTTCTCTTTCTTCAGTCTCGTTATTCGTGTATAGAAATGCAACTGATTTCTGGGCATTGATTTTGTATCCTGCCACCTTACTGAATTGTTCTATAACTTCTAATAGTTTGGGAGTGGATTCCTTTGGGTTTTCCATATAGAGTATCATGTCATCTGCAAAGAGAGACAGTTTGACTTCTTCTTTGCCGATTTGGATACCTTTGATCCCTTTTTGTCTTCTGATTGCTGTTGCAAGGACTTCTAGTACTATGTTGAATAATAGTGGCGAGAGTGGGCATCCTTGTCGTGTTCCTGATCTTAAGGGAAAGGCTTCCAGCTTTTCCCCATTGAGAATAATGCTTGCAGTAGGCTTTTCATAGATGGCTTTTATGAGATTGAGAAATGTACCCTCTATTCCTACACTCTGAAGGGTTTTAATCAGGAAAGGATGCTGTATTTTGTCAAATGCTTTTTCTGCATCAATTGAGAGGATCATATGGTTCTTGAGTCTTTTCTTGTTGATATGATGTATCACATTGATTGANGTAGAAATGGAACTGATTTCTGAGTATTGAATTTGCTTCCCACCACATTACTGAATTGCTCTATAACTTCTAGTAGTTTGGAAGTGGATTCTTTTGGGTTTTCCATATAGAGTATCATGTCATCTGCGAAGAGAGACAGTTTGACTTCTTCCTTGTCAATTTGGATCCTTTTTTATTTCCTGTCTTTATTCAATTGCCCCCCCCATCTCTCTATTTAATTGGTTTGTGTTACAAGGCCTTTTTCCATAATGGTTAATATTGTTGCTTACATTTCACTTTGTGCCAGATGTTATACTAGTTGCTTCATGGATTACTCCTGCCATCCTCATAGCATATCTATGAGGTAGGTGTCATCATTTGCCCAGTTTCACAGATGTGGCCTATGGGACAAAGATAGGCCAATAACTTCAATGTGATTACAGAGCTAATAGGTGGCAGAGTTGTAATCAGACCCATAAATTTTGGTTCCAGAGCTTTAAAAGATACATTGCCAGCATTATATACTGCCAGTCTTGATTGTCTTGTATGCAAAACAAATGTTTTGTAAACTAATGCAAAGATTCTGGGTTTATGTGTTTTATGTTTGTGGGGGGTTTTGTTGTTGTTTATTTTGTTTCTTTTTTGCTTTTTTGTAAGGAATTGGGGTTTACTGATCAACATCCTTACTGATCGGTAATTACACATCCTATACCTAAATGTTATCCAATTAAATCCAATAGATACCAGGTTGTCATTTCTCCATAATAAGTACCCTGGGGAAAGACCAAATTTAGTAAAAATCACAGCCCGATGTAGCACCTAAAATAGCCTAGAATACAGTATTCATCTTTGGCTGTATATGGGAGTATAGGATTGCTAGAAATTAACTAAAATGAGTGACTGGGGGGAAAAGTAGGGAAAAATAATCATCAAATGTTAATAAAAGTTGTCCCTCTGTTCTATAATTCAGTTAGTTTGAAGTTCCCTAGTGTTTTCAGGTAATTTCCAATCCAGCCGACTTCTCCCACTTCTCCTTCCTTTTCTCCCTGCCTTCTTAGTTACTTCTGTCCTGTCCTCTCCTTGCTTCTCTCTTTCTTTCTGTCTCTGTGCCTGTCTCCCTCTTTCCTCCTCCACCACTTCCCCATACATGTACACACACAGCCTCTGTAGGACTAGCCGCCGCATTTCCATTCTGGTGATGTATTCAAGTGGTTTTCAACTGCATCCTTACAGATTAAAGGAAACAGGTCCCTACAACACTATCCCCATCAATACCTTGATGTCTTTGTTTGTTTGTTTGTTTTTTCCTTTTTTTATCCTACACATTTTCATGTAGATGAAATCTTATTGGACATGTGTTTTTGTGTCTTTCATTTTCACTTAATGAATTTTATGCATTTTCTAGTATTCTTCATAATCATCATTCCAATAGCTATATGATGCATTTTTCTTTTCTTTTCTTTTTTAGGTTTTTATTTAAATTCCAGTTAGTTAACATAGAGTGTAATCTTAGTTTCAGGTGTACAATACAGTGATTCAACAATTCCATAGAACACCTGGTGCTCATCACAGCAAGTGCGCTCCTCAATTCCCATTACCTATGTGACCCATCTCCCCTCCACCTCCCCCATGGTAACCACCAGTTTGTTCTCTACAGTTAAGAGTCTCTTTCTTGGTTTGCCTCTCTCTCTCTTTTTTCCTCCCTTTGTTCCTTTGTTTTGTTGATGAATTTTTCTTACACAAATAATTTTTCATGTGATTGATTAGGGTCTAGAACATATGGAATCATGCAATTGGCAACAAACTTAAATGTGTTAATTTATTTACTATGATTAAACATCTTTTTGCATCATGTCTCAATAAATTTGAGCAAAAGTTAGACATATAAAGTATTTTTAAAAATGAATATGCTAGGCATATTTTCAGAAGATAGTATTTAAAAAATACTTTTATTATAAAAATAATCATCACAAAATAGCACAAAAATAATATACACTAACCAGAGTATTTTTTCTAAACAACTTGAATGCTTTCCTATGATTATAAACATTTTCATCTAAAAAGATAATTATAGTGGAAACTTTCACTGTCTTTCTTATTTATAATCTGATTTAATAAAACTGGTTTTACAAATTCAACATTTAGGATACTAATTAATTTTTTGAAGAGATACATTTTCAGGTTAAAGAATTCAGTTTCTATTACTGCTTTTAAAATTGTCGATGATGCTGTTGATGCTGTTATTAGGGAATGGTATTTAACCTTATTAAATTACTAGGAATTTATTTGAAAGCTATGTGATTTTTAACTTGACACAGATTTTGCCATACTACATCATCATTCAATTATTTCTGTAAAAGTAAAATGTGTATGCTTAATGGTACATGCATCTATTTGAGCATGAGATGGATCATATATTTTCACTAAAAGTTCAATAGAATTCATTCAAATTAAAAATATTAAAATACCAATGTTAGTCTCAAATTTATTTCAAATCATTCAACAAATGTTTATCACATACTGCCAATCTGGAATTTAGTTCAGTGCTGATGATACAATATTGAAAGATGGCCTCTGCTGTCGAATCGTTCATTATGTTGCGGAAGATAGATTGTAAACAGACAATTATCTTTCCACGTTACGAATGCTCTGTTGGAGGCACACACAGCATGTTACAGAAACATATGGAAAGCGTAGCTAATAGGGACCAAAGTGGAGGGATCAGGGAAGATTTCCTGAGGAAAATCTAACTGAGCTTGGTCTTCAAAATGAAAAAAAAAAAAAAAAAAAAAAAAAAAAAAAAGCAAAGGTAACTAGGCAAACGTTGGGAACGTAATAAAACATGTCCGTATTTTGACACAAAATCCGGTAATCACTGTATTTTGTATGATTAATACAGGAATTCAGCTGACTCTTAGTATTATAATTTGCTATCTATTGAACACCTTCTGTGTAGCAGGCAATGTGCTGAGGGTTATAAAGTTGAATTATGCATAGTGCCTGTCACCTCCAGGAAAACTGCCTAGAGGAAAGGGAATGGAACACAACATGAATAAAAGCAGGGGAAATGGAAGGAATATATTATGAAAATAAGAACTTTACTCATTTTTACCTGGCATTAGTCTTCTCAAAAAAAAAATAAAGTAGAATAAAGAGTGTGAGAAGATAAGACTTGATGTGTAAGAAATGCAGACATAGATATAGATGAAAAATTTATTTATAAAGGACTTGTGCTTCCAACATGATGGTAGACTAGACACATAGAGGGGCCCTTCTCCTGCACATTATTTTCTGGATAAAGGAAAAAATATATATTTTTTAAAAGTTTGCAGTCTTACAAGAATATAAAGGGATCCTTCAAAGACAAAAACTAGTAATAAAAATAAGAGTGAGTTAAAGCCAAAGTAAAAGCACTGTGGTAAGCAAATACAGATGCCTAGATTGGGAAACCAAGTCTTGCACCACCACAAGATGGAAAAACCTAAGGACTAAGGATTCATTGATTAGACCCTCCAGAATATCATAGATTAAGTTCAACCAAATATGTGTTTGCAACCACAACAATAATTTACTACAGACAAAAGAAAGTATACATGAGCGGATGGGGACTTCAATGGAAATTCCACATCAAAAGTATGAGAAAAACAGGTAAAACGTATTTAGAGAAATAAAAGGTAAATAAAAGGCAATAGAGTCGATAATGACCAAGAATATTTGAAAAATAATAAAATAAAATAATAATATAATGAAAATATGATTGTTGAAATTAAGACTTAATGGATGTGTTAAAGCATATAAGGAACATCTGAACAAAGAATTTGAGGAGACTGTACAGCTAGAGAGATATCCCAGGTGTAAATAGTGGAGAAAAAGGAGAGACAAAATCAAGTTATAAAAAAAAGGGGGGGCAGGGTTAAGAGACTTTCAAGATAAAATAGAAAAATCTAAAGTAATCTACATCTAATTGAGATCCCAGAAAGATGAAATAGAATAGTGAAAGCCAATAGAGAAAGTGACAAGAATTCTGCAGAACAAACAAAAGAAACGAATGCAAAGATGCAGGGAACTCAAACGTACCAATAAAGGTAAATAAAAAGAAGTCCATGTGAAGACATTATATGAAAACAGTAGAATATCAAAGGCAAAGAAAGTAGGTTTAAAGGAATCACCCTTCTACTGCCGAACAATATTCCATCACATGGAACACCACATTTTATTTATCCATTCAGCAAAGTAAATGGAGTACGGACACATGCTGCAACATGCATGAATCTTGTAAATACTATGCTAAAAAAGCCAGTCACAAAAGATTCTGTATTGTATGATTCCATGTATATAAAATGTCCACATTAGACAAACCTATGATGACAGAAAGCAGATTAGTAGCTGGGGAGAAGTGGCAAAGGATTGCTGAAGTGTACATGGTTTCTTTTGTTGAGATAAGTATTCAAAAATGCTTGTGGTGATGGTTGCACGGCTGTGTGAGTACACAAAGTCATTTAATTATAGATTTAAAAGGATGAATTGTATGATGTGTGTATGGTATGTACATAATTACCTTTTAAAAAAATATATTTATTTACTTTAGAGAGAGAGAGAGAAAGACCAGGGGAAGGGGCAAAAGGAGAAAGAGACTGCCTGAAAAGACTCACCATTGAGGGTGGAGGCTGACCAGGGCTCAATCCAAGGACCCATGAGATCATGACCTGAGCCAAAACCAAGAGTCGGATGCTTAACCGACTGAGCCACCCAGGTGCCCCATGATTAGCTTTATTGGAAAATACTGAGACTGGTGGCAGGCTTTATATCAATAACGAAACCCAGAATATAGTGGGTTAACATGATCAAAATATTAAGACAATGTTAAAGTTAATTTGATTAGTGTACCCAGTAATAACCTTTCCAAACTGAAAGTGAAAGAAAGTCGTTAAAGAAAAAGTTTTTTCTTGAACATTTATAAAATGGACTTTTAATTAATGCACTTCAGAAGGACAGAATTAAAAAAAAACACAGAATGTTGTTCTGAAGTGCAAACAGAAATGAAGAACAAGAAACTGGTGAACTTTGATACAAATTTGACTTGACTTCTATATAAAAATTGCCATGAATGCATAATTTATGGAGTTGAAATGAACTGAAATATTGAAAGAAACAATATCACATGACTGATCACATAAAATATGTAGAAATAAATCTTTAAAACTGTGAGACTTTTACCTAGAACATTTTCTAATTTCCTGAAAACTTAAGTAAATCAATAAATGGGGGGAGATGCCATGATTATACAAAGAAAGAGGAAATGTTGTAAAGGTAACAATTATTTGCAAACTAGTTGCTAGGGTCAATGTCATTTTTGTCAAAACAAAACAATCTTTTGAGGAAATTGAAGAGCTAATTCTATAATTCATATAGAATACCACTGAAGGTCTAGGATAGCCAAGACACTCCCATAGAAGAAGGAAAAAGTAGAGGGACTTCTTGTAGTAAGTATTTAAAATGATTACAAAGCTGTAAAACATGGTTGGTGCAAAGACAAACTGACCAATGGGACAAAACGAGGAGTCTAAACTACATTTATTTGATAAATAAAGGAAATAGTTTTGCAGATTAGTGGTGCATGCATGGATTACTTAATAAATGGTTTTGCATATGACAAAAATGTTCAATTTCATCCTAACAATAACACTCAAAAAAAAAAAAGTTTGGTTGAATTAAAAGTTCAAATAAGTTGGGTTAAAAAAAAATAGAAAACATAGAGTATTATAGTCTCTTGAGGTAGGATAGATTCTTTGAAAAGCACAATAGTAATGATCATAAAAATAAAGATTAATAAATTCTATGATGTCAAAAATTAGGAAATTATATTCATTAAAAGGCCCCTTCAGGATAATGAAAAGCCAAACCATACTGGACGATGATATTTGCTACACAGGTGTAACTGACAGGTGGCAATTGCCAAATTATAAAAAGATCTCACACTAATCATTGAGAAAAAGACAAAAAACTGAGTAGAAAAATTGTCAAAAGAAGACGGATTTCACTGGGCAAAGATCACAGATGTCCAAGAATTGGGTGAAAATATGTTGAAACCCACTGATAAGCAAAGAAGTGCAAAATTAAGAATAAATAAGATACTGTATTTGTACCAAAGGACTTCTTAAAAATAAAAAGTTTGATGATATCAGAATTTGGTATGAATATGGAGGAAAATGATACCATATATATTACTGCTGAAAGTAGAAAAAGGTGGGAAAGATTGACATTGTACTGTAAATTAGATATATGGATACTCAAGAGACCAATATTTTAGTTCTAAGTATAAATCATAAACTCTTGCACACACACCAGAAGACATAACACAAAAATATTTATAGTAGTGCTGTTAGCTATAGTAAAAAACAAAACAAAACTGGGAACCAATCCAAATATCCATTGACAGGAAAATGGATAATAAATTATGATATGTCAACAAAATTAGATATTGCATAGCAGTGACATGGGTTGATACTGCTATTTACAATAATGAGGATAAATCTTAGTTTAGTGAAAACAAAGAGTGTCAGAAATATGCTATGGCACTATTTTTTTTTAGAACTCAAAGCCAGGCAATCTTTCTCTATCATCTGTCTATCTATCTACTGTCTATCTATCATCTATCATCTATCTATCTATCTATCTATCTATCTATCTATCTATCTATCTATCTATCATCTATCTATCATCTATCATCTATCTATCTATCTATCTATCTATCTATCTATCTATCTATCTCTATCTATCATCTATCTATCTATCATCTATCATCTATCTATCTATCATCTATCATCTATCAGAATTGTGAGGGCAAACAAGGGAATTAGAAACACATCATTCTTGATCTGGTTACCTAGAGAGATACTAGGGGAATGGGGTTGGGTATGTTTAATATTGTTTTTATTCTGAAGTTAGGTCATGGTTTCAATAGTTTTTGTTTTATTAAATTATACCTTATCACTTACATTTATTATTTATGTAATTATATACTAAGATATTGATATCTGAATATGCAATGAATCATTGGAAATGCTTACTGGAACTGTCTATTCATTTATGGGAAATACACTACACATTGCAGTGTTTTGCCATTGATATACTTTTTGTAATATATTTTATAATTTTTGCCACTTATTATTAACATCCTTTTATTGTACATCTTATATGTTGTGGTGGGTGGAGTGATGGCCCAAAGATATGCACATCATAATCCCCAGAACCTGTGAATGTACCCCCTAATTTAGCAAAAGAGATATTGCTGATGTGATTACAAACCTAGAAATGGGATTATCCAGGTAGGCACAACGTGATTACAATGATCCTCATAAGTGAAGAGAAGCAGAATCAGCATCAGAGTATGTGATGTGGGGTTGACTTGGGTTTCGATAAAGGAAAGGAGCCATGAGCCAAAGAATAAGGGCAGCCTCTAGAAGCTGTGCAAGGAAAGGGAATGGATTCACTCCTAGAGCTCCCCAAAGGAACATAGCTCTGCAGGCACCTTGATTTTTGCTCTCCAAAACGGATTTTGGACTTCCAACATCCAGAACTGTAAAAGTATCCATTGGTGTTGTTAATCCACTAATTTGGTAACACTTTCTTAAGACAGCAATAAAAAAAACCTGATGTGTGTGTGTGTGTGTGTGTGTTTAGACTGATTTGCATACACTATCATTCTCGTGTTTTAAAGAAGTTTCTAGGACAATAGAATTTTTTGCCAATCACTTGAGAAGAGAGAACATTCAAGGCAAAAGTCACTGAATTCATAGCCAAATGGAAAAATAACTCAGAATTCTTCCTCTTTTTGGGAGTTCTAGTGAGAGACCCTGGATCATTTCAAAATGACCAGAAAATAATTTTCTTTCTCGAAGAAATGAGGACAAAGTGCAAACTCTCTAACAAATGTCTTGCCGGTTTCATTTTGGAAGGTTTTCTAATTCTCAAGTACTGCACACAAACGTTCCCATGCATCACAAAATGTAGAACACTAATACTCAACGGTGGGATAGTTGCTGCTAATGTCATCTCCGTAATATTCCCCATGTTGCCTGCACCATCTGCTCTATAAACCCCACCACGGGGAGGGTGGTCATCTGGGGCCACTGATTCTGAAAATAATGGCCCATTGGGAAAGCGCCTTTCCATTGTCAGTTAGTAAACCAACAGGGGAAAAAAGCCATTTTCTAAGAACTATTTAGAGTCTCAGAAAGGTTATTTAAAATCTCCCCTTGACTTCTTCATTATCCATATGTTTAATTATCCTCCAAAAAAGGGTAGAATTGTTGTAGAATTATGAAAACATGTTTTAAGCAAACCTAATTATGTACCGATTCTGGAAACATAAAGTTAAGCCTTCCTAAGAGTTAAAGTAGACTCTCAAAAATTTGTAGATGATAAAATAGAAACAAAAGCAACTCCCATTTTTTCAGAATTTACAAGGTTTTTTTCTTACAATGATCATATTTAAAGGAAATATTAGTTATTGCAATTAAACAGAATTGGTCAGAACGTGAAGTGTGTTGAGTCTGCGAAATAACACTGTCGCATTCAGTGAACTCTGATTTATCTTCCTCTGTTCAAACTGCTATAACAAAATACCATGGACTGGGTGGCTTATAAACAACAAACATCTATTTTTTGGGGGCTAGAAGTCTGAGATCAGGGTGCCGGCATGAGGGTGGGGGCCCTCTTCCTGGTCATGGACTTCCCAATGGATCTTCACATGGTGGGGCTGGGGGGCTCCATCAGATCCCTGTATAAGATCACTCATCCCATTCATGAGGATTCCCTCATTAATTTATGCACCTCTCTAGTCTCACCTACTACTACCTTTGGCAGGGTTAGGATTTCAATATATGAATTTTGGGAGGATGCAAGCATTTAGACAACAGCAAGATTGAAAACTAAACCACTGGCAAAAACAAGAAAGAGCTATATTCCACAGCTCAGTGTTCACACCCCAAGGTAAGAATTTCTGGGGAGGTAAACTTAGTCTGTGGGAACATTCTTGCAGAAGGTGATTGACATTTACTCCAACTAATATAGTTCATTCGGTTTGGACATGCGTGGCTTTAGAGGTAAAGACCTGGACAGAGTCAGTAATTCCAGTGGCTGCTTCCTTTCAATGAAAACTAGTAATTTATGTTCCTCTCTGGTAGTAAGGTAACGAGTTGTTCTCTGTCCTAATGTGCTCACAGAAGTGTCATTTAACTAGTGACACCTTCCGCTTCCAGTGCTTACTTGAATTCCGATTCAATTCCCCTTTGTCAGCAAACTGTCTGCCCAGTTCTCAACCTTCTCACAGCCAGGTAGAATGCATTTTCTCCTACATAGCAGTCTGTGCCAACAAATCTAAAAAAACAGAAAACAAAAACAAACAAACCCAAAAACCCAAACTGGCACAGTCTTCCTGCTTCCTATTTCTGCCCAAATCTATGTCTAAACCTCAGTTTACTCCATTTGGTATTATATCCAGTAAGAAGAGGAGGTTTCTGTGTTTCTCCTGGTTTAGGCAACAAAGACATGGAAATTGTGACTACTATTTCCGTTCATGACTGAAAATTTATATCAAAATTTATATCCAAAATAGAACATGCTCATCTGTTTGATTTTATTTCTACTTAATGTAACTGTCATAAGTCCTATGTTCAAATGAACATAACCATTTAACACATAGCACTTACTAATTTGCAATTTGTATATTTAATAACATGTGAGCAGTGATCTGCTTATGATTATTTGTTTTTGGAACTTTTGTTAAATAATTGTTGTTCCAGGGGTGCCTGGGTGGCTCAGTCGATTAAGCATCTTACTCTTGATTTTGGCTTAGGTCATGATCTCAGGGTTGTGGGATTGAGCCCCAGCAGGTTCCATACTCAGCTCAGAGTCTGCTTGGGATTCTCCCTCTCTTTCTGCCCGCTCCCCTGCATGCTCTCTCTCTTGCTCAAATAAATAAATAAAATCTAATATTTGTAAGTAAGTAAGTAAATAAATAAATAAATAAATAATTGTTTTTCCACTACTGGAATATATGACTTGGATCATAAAAAGATAAAAATCTTTTGGAAAATAAACTATATTTGGTCTTCAGAATATCCTATTGTCAGTCAACAATATAAAAGCTCTTTAAATCAAGCAAGAGATTTTGAGAACTTACTAACAGAAAGAAAACTTTACTGAGGATACCTGAGAGATACTCCATACTAAAAGGTAGATAGTAGTGCCCTAAAATAATACTTTTTTGAAGATCCTTTAACTAGTGTATTTCCGTGAATGTCTGATGTAAACCGTGTTTACAAAACTGTATGCATTTTTTTTCTTTAAATTGTGGTCAAATACATACATATAACATTTGCCATCATGACATATAGTACACTCACAGTATTATGTAATCATCTTAAGCAGTCACTTGTTTCCAGTTTAAATATATTTAGATTTTTAGTTATATACCTACATATTTCTAAAATTTAATCTATTATTTTGGGATCATGCTCACACTCGCCTTCATAATTTAAATGAATTACGAATACTTAGCAATATGACTTTTGGGAAAAGATGATTTAATAAAACAAAAACAAAACAAAGGAATGGGTATTATTGGCAAAAGATTTTTGTTTTTTGTTTTGTTTTGGTTTTGTTTATTTTTACATTTGTCCTCAGTCAGAAAATTGGCCATGTAAATCCATTATTTCAATAAATATTTTCAGTATTTTCAAACTGTTCTCAACATTGAGGCTTGTTATCACAATTTTACATTTCAATTGATAATTAAAAATTCAATGCTTTTCCTGAAAAATTCGTGACTTCTGGGACTCTTTCAATTCATGAGGGAGAGCTTATATTGCATATGATTTTCTATGAAATGAGAGAGGATAAATATTAATAGAAGTTAAATTCAGAAAAGATTTAGTGAGTTATATATTATATGTTCCAGGTGAAATTAGATTTTATTTGGGTTGATTCCCTTCTGAGTAATCCAGATACTTCTTACCTAGCTGTTTGTTGACCTGAAGATAGGCCAAAAAGCTGTGTGGAGGTTATTAATTCCACTTTAGAACTATAGGGGCATTAAATCTTTTTAGAAACAGTCATTGCATATTGCAGTGAAGTTACACTCTGCCCCTCAGGCCAACCTAGTGGTCTTTAAGCTTTAGCAATCATTCAGAGCCTGTGTGATTGATTCACTATCTATTCTTTGTACTGTAGATCATACATTCTTTCCAAGAAAGAACAGAGTACTTCTTCACATCATGAAAGAGGAACCAGATCTTTCTGGATAGCCCCTTTGCACAAGCTCTGAGCACCGAGGTAACGTGTATAGCTGGCACCATCAAGTCTGCACATAATCAAGAAATGTTGATGAACCACTGTACTCCCTCTACTAACGAACTGCCCTAAACTCCTTTAAGAACCCCTGGGCCAAGCAGAAATCTTGGAGCTGGCCTTTGCACAAGAGTCCACCTTCTCCCCAGGTGACCAGCTTCTGAATAAAGCTATTATTCCTTTCCATTCAAAATTCGTCTCTAGAGTATTGGCTTGTTGAATCATGGGCAGCCAAACTTGGGTGTCAGTAACAAATTTTGGTGAGCCAGACAGGAGGCAATGCCTTTGTGGCATCCAGTTCCCTTGGGAATCTCAAGGCGGCCCAGGCTAGGAACTTGGATGGCCATAGGAGGTTAGCTGCTGAGAATTAGTTGGTCTCAGGGAAGGAATCTGAAGGATCTGTCCCTGCAGCTGCCAAGACTATTTTTTTCTCAGGGAAACTCCCTGCTGATTCTCCACTGGTGCTAGCTGCCAATTTTGCCTTTTGGTTTGAGTGAAAAGGAAAGGAGAACTTGGAGAAGATGACCAGCTTCTGGACTGGGTAAACCCTTTACAGTGCCTACCTATCCAAGTTTCTCATTTATGAAGCAACGGTATGTGTCAGTCTTCTGTTGTCCATGCTTTTCCCATTAAAAAGGGTGGCTTTGGAGAGAAACTAAAAGGGACTTGAATAACGGTCTCCACATTTGGAATTTGAAACAGTTCTGTTTTGGTGGATGTGGGGGTTGTCTTGCCTCGTGCTAAATTTGTGTATAATGGGAGGATCCACCTCTATTCTACCGAGTAAACCACTGGGCCAAATTTTGAATAAGTGGAAGGAAAGTAGCCAGGAACCTATAACTAAGAAAAAAGATAATTTTTACTGTAACACCCCCTTGTCATGTTAAGTGCAGAGGAAAGATGGCCACAAAATGGCTCTTTTGGATGTCTTCCTTCCTTTGGGTTGCCTCAAAACACAGGGTTTTAGTCTGGCTCTCTCAGCTTGTCTAGGGAGCCGTTTGGTTTAGTCAGTGGAACTTTGACTTCTTTGGAAGGAACCAGAAACTAGGAAGCCATTTCGTTCAGTTGGTAAAGCCCCCGACATTTTGGGGAAAGCGAATATCAACAGAGGTACTCTGGGCTTCATGTAGTTACAGTTTTGTTTCTTCTGTGTTCTTTCTGATCTTTTGCCCAGGAAGATGGGCAGCACTCCTGTTCCCAAAGAAATTCTATTAGGACAAATTTTCAGTAAATGGTGCAGAGGACTGAAAAACAATCAGAAAAACAAAACAAAACAAACACAAAACACAAAACCTGTTTTGCAGCAGGGACAGGCAGAGGACAGAGAGCTGGCAGGACCCTTGTGCCTCTGCCTTGGCCTCCTCCTCCTCCTGTATCTGCACCCCCATGGGCAAGGCTCACATACCAGACTCCTATACCCTCCTTCCTCGGTACCTTGGGCACCATTGGCTCCTGTTCCTTCTACCCTCACTCTCAGGGAATGAAAAACACCTCAAGCTGTGAGGCTGCCTTTTAATGAGGTTCAGACTGAAGCACCTGCCAAATCAATAAGAAGGGGGGCCCAGAGGTTCCCCTGGACTTCAACTGCCCCCTTCAGATCTCCCCACAGGAGCCCCAGGTAAAAAGTTGACAGTGGGGAACAAACTGATTGAATTTTAGTGGACTCCAGTGCAACATATTCCGTATTGGAGCTAATTTAAGTGCATTGATTTATTTAAAATAGACAAATTTTTAGAGTTATCCACATTAAATATTATCACAGTGCTTGGAGTTTGTGCAAGGGGGTTGTCTGAAGGGGTCTGGTTCCTGTTTCATGATGTACAGGTGTGCTCTGTTTTTTCTAAGAAAGAATGTAGGATCTACAGATATACAAAAAAAGGTGAGTTAATCAATCACATGGGCTAAGGGTGATTGCTAAGCTTAAAGACCACTAGGTTGGCCGGAAGGGGCAAAGTGTCTTTGATACCCCACTGTCAATTTCATCATTCCATATCTATGGGATTAGGGGCAAAGGTCTGTTTTCTATAACCACCTCCTGCTGATTGGGGGCGATGTAAGGGATTTTAGAATGGAAGACTTTTAGAGAATGGGAGAATCTGGTTTCTGGCACAAAAATCATATTCATCTCCCTCCATTCATTCAGTCCCATGTTACTAATTCTTGTACATTTGAAGGCAGCTTTTCCATTATATCCAGAAATTCTTATCCAGGTTAGTTTTATGGTCTTCAGGAAGCTGTATTGGTCAAAAGTCCTTTTCAGCAATCCCCTTGAAGACATAATACATTTTGCAAGGGCATCAGAACAATAACTGTAAATGACAAATAATCAAAAATGGATGTGACTAAAGATCTGATGAGACTTCATTGTAGTGCCGTTGGCAAGGAAACCTGGTTATTTCTGTGACACGAAACATTTCAATAATTTGAATGTCAAGTGATGGCCTTATACTGGGACCTCCTAAAACTTCAGGAATTTATATATTTTCTAGACCCTTTAGAGCACTTACCCATATGATGCAACCTAAGATGATTTATCATCAAAATGCTTCCCAAGGAACTGAACAGACCAAATAAACAAGCTTAATTAGCCAAAAAGACTTTATTTAGGATTCCAATCTTGGGAAGTTTGTTAAAAACCTCAGCAAGTTAAAGTGCATGCTGAACTAGGATTATAGGTCAGTAGAAAACTAAATATCTAATTATCTATTTAACCTAGGCAGCAATAAGAGATTCTACACAAGGTTAGACAATTGTTAGCAAAACTTAACTCCTTTAATATCGAGATGTTAATTTCAATCTTAGTCAGTCCTGACCACACACAAAATTATTTTCCAGGGGCACCTGGGCCGCACAGCGGTTAAGCGTCTGCCTTCGGCTCAGAGCGTGATCCCAGCGTTATGGGATCAAGCCCCACATCAAGCTCCTCCGCTATGAGCCTGCTTCTTCCTTTCCCACTCCCCCTGCTTGTGTTCCCTCTCTCGCTGGCTGTCTCTATCTCTGTCAAATAAATAAATAAAATCTTTAAAAAAATTATTTTCCAAAACTTTTCCTTATGAAACCTGCTACAACTTTCTATTTCATTCAGATTTTGTCCTAAATCTCCTCTCTCTAAATAACCAATTTCATTTCAGAGCAAATTTACATTGTTTAGCCTCAACAAAAATGAACTCTCCTTTCTTATGCCTTTCTTGCCTATCTCCTACTTTCCTATGTGCAGAGTTGCTTTCCTATCATTTTTGTCAGGCTTAGCAGAATATTAATTCTAGAAATCTCAGTCTCTAGGGAAAATTAAATTGTCATCAATTATGAACTGTCTGTAATACCAGAATTCTTTAGATTAGAGATCCGTGAATATATTTCAGAATTTCTAGAAATAAGATATTTTCTGGAGTATAATATTTTTTTCTTTTTGTATTTGACTTGTTTTATTTATTTATTTTAAATTTTATTATGTTAGTCACCATACTTTTAATAAATCATAAAATATGTTTACCCACAGACCCATGTATCCTCAGTTTCTCTGCAATAAGAAGCCAAAGCAGACAAACCAATGTTCAATAATCAGTGCTTTAGTATTCTATCTCATTTGGAAAAGACCTAGATATCCAATGATTTAAACCTAATTGGCCATTTAACTTAGCAAAACTTTAAAGTACTATGTTACCAATGATTTTGAAAGCTATCTTAACTTTTGCATGATAAATGTTTCTTCATTCCCTTACTGGTTGGTGTCTGAGTCTAAAACATTTTTTGTCCATTCTGAATACCCTATGTCTTTTGATTGGAGTGTTTAGTCCATTTTTATTCAAAGTGATTATTGATAGGTATGTATTTAATGTCATTTTATTACACATTTTGTCACTGTTTCTGGAGATTTTTTTCTGTTCCCTTTCTTGTCTTTATCACCTTGATCTTTCCTTTCCACTCGAAGATTCCCCTTTAATATTTCTTTCAGGGCTAGTTTAGTGGTCATAAACTCCTTTTTGTTTTTTTTTTTCTGGGAAAATTTATCTTTCCTTCTATTCTGAATGATGGACTTGCTGGATAGAGCATTCTTGGCTGAAGATTTTTCCCATTCAACACTTTGAGTATATCTTGCCACTCTCTTCTGAAATGCCAATTTCTGTTGAGAAATCTGCAGCTAGCCTTATGGTCTNAATTGGACACTTAACTGACTGTGCCACCCAGGTGCCCCAAAGATAAAGACATTCTTTTTTTTTTTTTTTAAAGATTTTATTTATTTATTTGACAGAGATAGAGACAGCCAGTGAGAGAGGGAACACAAGCAGGGGGAGTGGGAGAGGAAGAAGCAGGCTCACAGCAGAGGAGCCTGACGTTGGGACTCGATCCCATAACACCGGGATCACGCCCTGAGCCGAAGGCAGATGCTTAACCGCTGTGCCACCCAGGCGCCCCTTATGTTTTTTTCTTAATCACTATGTTTGCAAATTTAATTACAATATGTCTTGGTGTTGACCTGCTTTTGTTGATTTTGATGGGAGTTCTCTGTGTCTACTGCATTGGATGTCTGTTTCCTTCCCCAGATTACAGAAATTTTCAGTCATGATGTCCTCAAATAAATTTGCTGCCTCCTTTCCTCGCTCTTCTTTTTCTCTGACTTTATAATACGAATGTTATTACTTTTGGTGGAGTCACCAAGTTCCTTAAATCTATTCTTGTGTTCCATAATTCATCTTCTCTCTTTTGTTCAGCTTCATTATTTTACATTACTTTGTCTTCTATATCACATATTTGTTCCTCTGATTCTTTCAGCCTTGTGTTGTGTTCATTGCATGAAGCCTGTTTCCAATCTCAGTTATTGCACTTTTCATTTCTGCATGGTTCTTTTTAAACTTTTTTATCTGTATGGTCAGTGCCCTCATAATAAGGGGAACAATACAATAAGAAAATCTAACAATTGTAAATATTTATGCACCCAACATGGGAACATACAAATATATAAAACAATTAATAACAAACATAAAAGAACTAATTGGTAATAATACAATAATAGTAGGGGACTTTAATACCTTCTTACATCAATGGACAGGTCATCTAAACAGAAAATCAACAAGAAAACAATGGCTTTGAATGACACACTGGACCAGATGGTCTTGACAGACATATTCAGAACATTCCATCCTAAAGCAGCAGAATACACATTCTTTTCAAGTGCACATGGGATAGTCTCCAGAATAAACCATACTAGGTCACAAGTCAGGCCTCAACAAATACAAAAAGATTGAGGTCATACCATGCATATCTTCTGAAAACAATGCTATGAAACTGAAAGACCACCACAAGAAAAATTTTGGAAAGACCACAAATACATGGAGGTTAAATAACAGGCTACTATCTATAGTAGCCAAATTATGGAAAGAGGCCAAATGTCCATTGACTTATGAGTGGACAAATAGATGTGGTGTATATATAATGGAATATTACTCAGCCATCAAAAACAATGAAATCTTGCCATTCACAATGATGTGACTAGAGCTAGAGAGTATTATGCTATGTGAAATAAGTCAGTCAAAGAAAAACAAATACTATGAGTTCACTCATATGTAGAATTTAAGAAACCAAATAAACAATCATAGGGGGGAAAAAGAGAGAGGTAAACCAAGAAATAGATTCTTAATTATAGAGAAGAAACTGATGGTTACTACAGAGGAGGTGGGGGTGGGTGGGTTAAATAAGTGATGGGGATTAAGGAGTGCACTTGTTATGAGCACCGGGGGTAGTTAGGTAGTGTTGAATCGCTGAATTGTATACCTGAAACTAATATTAAACTGCATGTTAACTAACTGGAATTTAAATAAAAATTAAAAAGAAATGTTACAGACAGTGTATTTCCTTTACTGATTAACGGCCTTAAACTCCTTTATAAACCCCTGGGGCAGGCAGAAACCTCAGGGTTGGCCTTTGGGCAAGAGTACACCTTCTCCCCAGGTGGCCAGCCTCCTTAATAAAGCTTATATTCCTTTCCATTCAAAACTCATCTCTTGAGTATTGGCTGTTTGAGTGATTGGCTGATCTTGGGTTTTGGTAACAACAACCCCATTTAAGATAGTTCTTAAGAGTAACAGATGAAATATTTGCTTTTTCTACATGAAATAAAATAATTACTTAAAAAATCCAAAATTTACTCTTAAAGCAATTGCTTAATAGTAAATATGCAACCCACCACAGAATTTTAAAAAAAATGTGATAAATAATTAGATATTTTGTTTCTTTGGTAGGCAACACCATGCATTTTCAAATTTCTATATTTCTAGATATTTGAGATTATGCTTACATCTTCAAAGATATTCAGGTGTAGGTTATCATCATAGGCAAAACAAAAGTTGCCAAATTTCCATGAGTTTTCACTTTTCATAAAATATTTGGCAATCTGAAGGTGTGCTCTTTTTTTGAATTTGTAAACCTGAGGACAACCATATTTTATCAAATGCAAATACTAGAGTGGGTGTAGTACAATATAGATGCTAAAAGTTTTAGAAATACTTAAAAATGAGTACTTTATTCCCACATTATAGTTTTGTTCTGGCCACTTCTGAATCTATTGATATATTATTTTCTCTGTGAAATTAGCTTGCTATTTATATTCAATTACTTTTGTGGCAGGAGAGTTATTTCAACTGATGAAAACTTATGGAGTAAAGTGTCTTTGCCAATACCATTTTACAGAACAAGAACAAAAACAGAGATCTCTCATTTTCATTCAGACCCTGAGGTCTCACTGCGTGACATACAACATACTGCTTACTGCAAATGATACCATCTCAAAGGCAAAGTCTCTTTCGTGGAGGCATATTATTTTCTCCTAGGTCTTATGCCCATCCACCAGCAGAAACCCCCTGAGTGACTTCCGTTGAAATCATGTGGGAATAGCTCAGGAGACATCCCCAAGTCTCTGACCTATGAAATTATGGACTATAATAAAGTGGACTTTTATAAACAGCTGAGTTTTGGGGTAGTTTGGAACGCAGCAATAACTGAGATGGAATTAGGTACCTAGAAATGGATGCTGCAGTAAGAAAAAACTTAAAACATGCAGTTGGCTTTGCCGAGGCCATAGGCAGAAGCCTGTGGACTTTGGAGACTTTTGTGGTGGCTAAAAGGATGAGGAGGAAATTGTTATCGGAAGATGGAGACAAACCCCAACCACTGTCATCTCAGTAATGTGGAAAACAGAAAATCCAACTAACTAACTATTGTATTTGGCTAAGGAGATTTCCTGGCAAAAGTTTGAAAATGTTACTTCCCTTGTTTATGGGCTCAGGTTAAAGATCTTCTCGAGGGATAAGGCTGTGAAACCCTTGTTTTTACTTCGGGAGATAGAAAAGTTGACTCATCAATTTTCCGAGCTAGATTAAAAGGTTTCTAAGGATCTTAAGAGCATTCTCGCACAGAATCTTGACTCCCAGTCTAAAGTTGGGAAATCTAGGTGCCCACAAAAATGATAAGAGAATTCAATGAGTAGAAGTACCATCAGCTTCTATTAAAATGGATAAGTACAGTTCAAAATGCAGACAGCTTAAAAAATTCTCAAATTTCGTTTTTTTTTAAAGATTTTATTTATTTATTCAACAGAGATAGAGACAGCCAGCGAGAGAGGGAACACAAGCAGGGGTAGTGAGAGAGGAAGAAGCAAGCTCATAGCAGAGGAGCCTGATGTGGGGCTCGTTACCACAACGCCAGGATCACGCCCTGAGCCGAAGGCAGACGCTTAACTGCTGTGCCACCCAGGCGCCCCTAAAAAATTATCAAATTTCTAAGGGCAGGATGTGGAATGAAAGTCTACTCAGCAATAAACAAGGTCCATTTTTTATAGAAAAGTACAGAAGACTCAGAAGGCAAAACTGGGAGCCCAAACGGTGAAGTCAAAATCCGCAAAGAATCATTTGCAGGGAATAGGGCTGGGCTCCAATCATGTAACTGGAGGGAGGTGCTTGCCTAGACTTTAGAACTGCTACAAATCAGTGATTACAAGGAGGGTGGTACTCCCCAGCCCTCCCCACATTTGAATGAGATTGTCTACTTCAGTCACTCTATTCTTGCAGCACCTTTCATGTTGACTAGGTGGAAAGGATAACTTCCTCTTGAATCCTCTTGACCTTTTGACAAAGAGGAAACTATCAAGATTGGCCCTTGGGGAGCCTAATTTACCCTTGGACCTTATTTAGATGGCAAGATCCCAGATTTTAAGACAATGTCATAATGAGGCAAGGAAGCTGGGGTTTTTTTGGAAGGGGTGTGTGTATTTTGCATATTGGAAGAATATAAGTAATTGTCATGAGAAGGAAGATTGCATGAAATTAAAGACGGCCAAGAGGTCTTGCAGTTTTTACCCTGTCTCTTGAAACTCTGGGGCAAGACGGCTACCTTGCTTATACCCCTGATATCCCTAACACCCCTGATAAGCCATGTGAGAGGATCCACATGTAGGTCCTTTTTAAAATTTTTTTTTAATTCAGAGAAAGTTTACAAATACAGTTCTAACAACTCTGCATATTATCGGAATATAAATTCCATTGTATGGACAAGCCACAGTGTTTATTTGCCCGCTGATGGACTTCTGGTGTTTTGTGATTTTAGAAAATTCTTCTGAATGCATTTGTGTACAGGTTTTTAAGTAAGCACAGTTCTTGTGTCTCTTAAATCCCACCTAGGAGTAGAATTACTGGCTCATACGCTAAGTGTATGTTTACAGGTAGAAGCAAATAAACTTTTTCTAGATTGGCTGTACAATTTGCACTCTCACCAACAATATGTTAGACTTACAGTTGTTCCAGTATCCTTACCAGTACTTGGTATTCTCAGACTTTTTTAAAATTTAATTTTAGCTTTTCTAATATGTGTGTAGTGGTAACTTATTGTGGTTTTAATTTGAATTTTAATGACTAATAATTTTGAGCAGTTTTTTGTGAGCATATTTGTAATATATATTTGTAATATTTGTAATATATATATATATATTTAAAGAAGTCTCTATATAAATCATTTGCCCATTAAATTTTTTTTCTTACTGCTTTGAGAATTCTTTATATATTCTAGATACATGTCCTCTGCCAGATAGGAGATTTGCAAACATTTTTTCCCCATAGCATATAGGTTTTCTTCTATTAAGAGTATCTTTCACAGAAGTTCTTAATTATGACAAAGTTCACTTTATCATCATATTTTATAATTTGTGCTTTTGGTTTTATATCTAAGAATCTTTGCCTAAGATCACTAAAATTTCCTCTCATGTTTTTGTTTTCTTCTGAAAGTTTTAGAATGTTAGGTTTCATATTTAGGATTATGATCCATCATGGGTTAATTTTTGTATAAGGTATGAGTACATGTTGAAGATAATTGTTTTTATTTTGTATTGTTGACAAATTGCTCTAGCACTATTTGTTGAAAAGACTATACTTTTCTATTGAGTTGCTGGTACAACTTTTTCAAAACTCACTCAATCATGTGTGTGGGGGTCTATTTCTAGACTCTATTCTCTGCCATTGATCTATGTGTCTAGCCTTCACTAATACCTGATTCTCTTGACTAGTGTAATTTTATAGTGAATTTTAATATTGTGTGATTCAAGTCCTCTAACTTGGTTCATTCTTTTCAAAATTATTTTGGCAATTTAAATTTTTTTTCTTTCTTTATGGATTTGAAAGTTAGCTTACCTATACCTGAAAAAATTCCTATTGATACTTTAATTGAAATTGCATTAAAACTATAGATCAGTTTGAAGAGAACTGACATCTAAGCAATGTGTTGAATCTTCTGATTTATAAGCAACACACATCTATTCCTCCCTTTGATTTCTTTTATCAGTATTTTATAGTTTTCAGCCCATATATCCAGCATATGTTCTTTTTTTATAATAATGTTTTTTATTATATTATGTTAGTCACCATACAGTACATCCCTAGTTTTTGATGTAAAGTTCCATGATTTATTACTTGTGTATAACACCCAGTGTACCATGCAATACGTGCCCTCCTTACTACCCATCACCAGTCTATCCTGTACCCCCCTCCCCCGAAGCCCTCAGAGACCATAGTCTCTCATGGTTCATTCCCCCTTCTGATTACTCCCCCTTTCTTCTTCCCTTTCTTCTCCTACTGATCTTCCTACTTCTTATGTTCCATAAATGAGTGAAACCATATGATAATTGTCTTTCTCTGCTTGACTTATTTCGCTTAGATTTATCTCCTCCAGTCCCGTCCATGTTGCAGCAAATGTTGAGAAATCGGCATATGTTCTGTTAGATGTATGTAACTATTGCATTTTATTTGAAAAATTTATTTCTGCATCAAGGTGAGATAAAACTGAGTGTGCTTATGATTTTATATTTTCTTAATTGGGGGAACAACTAAATAAATTTTAAATATGGACAATATATTTGACAAGCTGTGTTGTGAAACTATTTCTCAAATAAAAGCATTAAATGAATATAAGTACTACATCTGAGTATATTTGGGCTGAAATATTTATGCATTTTAATTCAAAGAAATTACAATTGGGAATATCTTTCATTTAGCAGCATTTTTTTTCACTTTTCCAAGTACTGTAGAGCAAATATTTTATCAATGAAAAATATTGTTCTACTAGGAGTCATTTGAATGTTTCAATGCTTTCTAATTTAGTAATCATAAAATTCAACATTAAAGAAGATTTCAGGTAATTTTATGAAAAAAACACCTTAAAACTAAAGGTAAAAAAACCATATAGGAAAAATAACTCATTTTCCAGAAAAACATCAATGATGCAGTATTAGAAACATACATATTTAAGAACTAAGAAATATGACAGCCAAGACAGTTATTCTGCCTCTGCTATATTTTAATAGTCAGATAATTTACATTTTAAAAGTTTGATTTTTTTTGTTTGAATACATACACATACATATAGGCATACATTACTTTTCTTATTTTATAATAAATTTTATTTTACTGAAAGAGGTTTAAACAAATATTTTGTAATTTCTCAATATAGTAAAACTAATTTGTTAAGCAATAAATAATTTTCAAAAATGAATCTACATTATTTTAGTTCCTTCGTTTATTCTCAAATTTTTCCTATTTGGAAGGTAGATTGTATGGTCACCTTAACTTAAAGCGTAGTGAACTCATTATAATATAATGACCCTTATAAAGCCAGCTGTCCAAACATCTAAATATCCATAGGATCAGTTGTAATTTATAGGTACATACAGACTCTATTCTGAATGTAAAAGTAGTGCAAAAATCTGCATTCAGAGTTCAAATATTGAATCAATTATCTTTTGCTGTGTAACAAACCACCCAAAACTTAGTGGCATAAAACAACAGTTTTATTAGCTCACAGTTCTATGGATCTGCAAAATGGGCTAAGATCAGCTGGGATAAGGTGGAATTCTGTTGGGTCTTGCCTGTGATCACTCATACAACTCTAATCATTTGGTTGCTTGGTTGGGGTGGAATGATCTAAGATGTCTCAATCTTAGGTATAATCTTTACTTGCTGACTGTTGACAGACGCACGTTGGTTCTGCTTCACGTGATTTCTTATTATCCATTGGATTAGAAAGTCTTTACACGTCCGTCTTGGTGTTCTAAGATGGTAAAAGCAGAGACTGCAATGCCTGTCCAGGTTTAGGCTCAGCTCAGCAAATTGTATAGTGTTACCTTTGCCACACTGTTTTTGATTAAACCAAGTAACGACCAGTCCAGGTTCAAAGAGAGGGGAAATAAAATTGATT
Source organism: Ailuropoda melanoleuca (assembly GCF_002007445.2). Lineage (NCBI taxonomy): Eukaryota > Metazoa > Chordata > Mammalia > Carnivora > Ursidae > Ailuropoda > Ailuropoda melanoleuca. Next base: position 83,468,617 of record NC_048222.1, on the reverse strand, counting down.
CCACCTTCTGATGAGAGGAAGAGAAAAGTCACATTTCAAAGAGGTGTGCAAAGAGGAATGGGAGGAGATCCTTGCAAATAATTTACCTTAAGGCATTAGGGGAATGGATGGAAACAATGGTAAAACGTCAGGAATAGGTGCATGAGAAAAGTTGGCCTGTATTTTTCTCCAATATGCATATCTCCTAGGGATATTACTACTTTAAATCATTGCATTTTCTTTGTAGTAAAATAATTTAAAAATATTATTTAAGAAAATTTATACATCAGTCAGACATATTATAGGAAACAATAGCTTGACAACTTTTCTTTCTTCTGACTAGACACCTTTCTCACAAGAAGGATCACAAAGTATTTTAAAAACAGAGACTTCTTGTTTCCATTTATAGCCTCAAAATCACAAATAGTTTATTTTAAGGAATATGTAGGAAAAAACCTAAGGAGGGCAATGTAACAAGGGTATTCTATATTTTGAATCAGTTGGGTATTACTTTAAAACTAGAAGAATGATATCATTTTATGGTGCAGACTAGGAAGAACAGATCTAAAAATGTATAAAGTAAGAGATTATTTGTTCATCTCTGAGTTTTGTTTAGCTTTGAATCCAAATGAGTAAAACTGTCCTTTTCTCAGCATACAGCATAATTGGCATTAGCTAAAAATTTCCTAGCATAGTTTTTGTAAGAGTAAAATTTAAAAAAAAAGTATGACAAAACATAACTCAAAAATCGTTTTTAAATGAGAGAAATAGGAAGAAAATACCTTCAAGTTTTAACAAATGTTCTTCATTAGGAAGCTGAAAGGCCCAAAATTGAATCAGTGGTTCAGTATTTGCAGGCATAGTAACCAGGAGCATATCTAAATCATCTGGGGCTAAGAGGATCTATTGTCCAATGTTTAAAATATGAGCTATTTTGAGAAATATGATTTGAAGAGTAAGAGCACTAAAGCTTGCTTCAAGTACTGAATTGGTCAGAATGAATTTAGTTTTATAACATATTGCGTGGTAATTGTAGTACTCAAAATTGTCGAGGGCAAACAATTTAGCCCTAGTAAGTAATAAGAAATAGAAGCCTCAGCAAAGAAAGAGGATTACAAAAACATATTGCATTCTGAATCTAACGGCCAATAGGCTTTTATAGGGAAAGATACTGCTAAACTCATACAGAAATTTAAGAAGGTAAAATAATCTCCCTCTTCTGTTTGAAATATTTGCTTTTTCCGTTCTGCTCAAGAGTAAAAGGAAGGTAGAGGGAAATTCAGATTTGCAATGTAAGTCATTTGCAATTGTAAAGCCTCCATGATCACAGCAGACAAATGACAGCTCTTAAAGCCTGTCTGCTGGCATTTCATCACTTTTCCCAGAAGGACAAAAACTACTAGAAGAGAATTTCTATGAATACGTCATTTGTTTTCTTAAGTTATCCTGATCCTTGTAAAACCCAGTCTGCATCCTGAGGAGCAGAGTTGAAGGGAAGGGATGATGCCATAGAAGAGAGATGCCAGATTATTGGAGGCCCATTCTGTTGGCTCTTTTGTTTTGCCTTACCTTCCCTATTTCACAGAAGCAAGAAAGACCAACCTATTTGATTGTATGAAGCTCCATATAGGTGGTGGACCTAAAAATATTTCTTCGGGAAATCCAGAAATAAGGTATTACCTCATTCTAATTTTAGATTTACAGAAAAGTTGCACAAATAGTACAGATTGTTTCTGTAAACCTTTCACCCACCTTCCCCTAATGTGATATCTTATATAAAAATAGCATAGTTTTTGAAACCAGAAAACTAACATTGATACAATACTATTAACCTGTCTATAGACTTACTGTGAATTTCATGAGTTTTCTCTCTAATGTCCTTTTTTCGTTTTTCTGGCCTAGGATCCAATCCAAGATCTCAGATTGCATTTAGCTGTCCATAGTCTTTTCCAATCTGTGACAGTCCCGCAGCCTTTTTTTTTTTTTTTTGTCTTTCATGTCCTTGATGCTTTTGAAGCCAGTCATTTTATAGAATGCTCCTCAGTTTGAGTTTATGTCATGTTTTCTCACAATTAGATCCATATTATTCATTTTTAACAAGAATATCACAAAAAGGATACTTTTCCTTTCTCATTGCATCATATCAGTGGCATTCGATATTGACATGTCTCATTACTCGTGATGTTAAGCTTGATTACTTTGGTAAGGTGGTATCTGCCAGGTTATTCACAGTAAAGTCATAGCGAAGTTTATTTGTTACTGTTTGCATTATACCTTGGATTTCCCAACCCAAATCCTGGCTGAGTTCAATTATTTATTTGTTTCTGGTGAGATGAAACATTGCCATGTTTCTATAAGTCAGAGCCATACAAAATTATTCTCATAGATGCCTAGGGCATTTACAAAACATTTTGTCATTTCTGAAATTTGAATGTTACGTAAAATAGACGTTTACAAGTGTTGCTATCATTTTCAGTCAAAAAGTGTTGTTAAAACAGTGGTGTGTCTTAAAAGTGACAGTATCTTAGAATGACATACGAACTCACAGAAAGAATGTAGGCTTAAAGTTGAAGAATTTAAGTCTATCTGGGTTACGTTCAGAATTTATATTTTACATAAGTGTGACTAAACTATAATGACTCTGCTGGCATATGTTCCATTATTAGTCATTAAATATTCTGATTTTTCTCTACATGGTTCTTTCTTTGAAGAGGCAATATAAATTGTATGTTTTTAAGGTGTACGACATGATGATATGATACACATATACATAGAATGATGATTACAGTTGAGCCAATTAACATATCTCCTCACATATTTACATTTTTATGTGTGCGATGAGAGCACCTAAAATCTACTCTTAGATTATCCACTGTCCAATACAGTACTATTAACTATAGTTATCACTCTGTACAAGAGCTCTTTAGATTTACTCATCTTATATTATTGTAACCTTGTGCCCTTTGACCAGTGTCTTCCCATTTCTGCAGTTATAGTAGCATTGAGTTTTTCTTCAGCAGAGTTAGGAGTTCCAATTTCCTGTCACTAGTTTCATGCTTGCTGAAGGAATAAATATAGAATATTAGTAAATAGTACATATCTAGTACTTCATGGTGGCCCAATTGCTGCGATAGTTTGTTGATTCCTACATTTCAGCAATGTGTTTTCCTGGAACCTCCTGTTTTCCCAACTTCCTGAATCAGGCAGGGGACAGTTTTGCTGACAAGCCAAATCTGTAGTATAATGCTTCTTTCATTTTCCAGTAATTTTATTTATTTTTTTTAATTTTTTTAAAAGATTTTTTATTTATTTATTCGACAAAGATAGAGACAGCCAGCGAGAGAGGGAACACAAGAAGGGGAATGGGAGAGGAAGAAGCAGGCTCATAGCAGAGGAGCCTGATGAGGGGCTCGATCCCATAACTCCGGGATCACGCCCTGAGCCGAAGGCAGACGCTTAACCGCTGTGCCACCCAGGCGCCCCACGTTTTCCAGTAATTTTATGCCTCTCTAATTTCCAGTAGTAAGTCCTTTTTTTTGTTTTGTTTTGTTTTTGGTGAAGTGGTTTCTATTATAACCACTGAACACCAACTGGATTAATATTTGTCAGCAGGGGTAAGCTGCAAGAGGAACCATGGACTGTCCAGCTGGCCTGTTTTTATTTGAAAGCCATGCATATTTCAATTCCTGTAAGGGAAAAAACACTAGCAGTACATGGAAATCAGTGGTAAAAGTAACCGAAATTTTTACCTAATTGGGAGTTTAACGAAAAAATATCCAGTTCAGAAATTTAAATTCTTGGGTTAAGGCGTGACTGGAGAACCAGGGATTTTTTTTGTGATTTTCCTCAGTGTATCTAATCTTCTGTACCTTTATGGACAAGGGTTCTATGGCTGAAAACCAGATGCAAAGGATGACTCTGTGGGTTACTAAACCAGAAAAGCACATTATATTCATTCCCTTGCAAGGTGATGTGTATATGATATTAGGGTCTGGATCAGAAGGAGTGAAACTTCAACTATTAGAAAGGTAAAAAATTAAAAAAAAATAATGGGACAACTTGGAAAGCTCCAAGTATTCTGAGCAACAAATCTCCACTGCCCCTGTGTTTACAGAAGCAGCTCCTCTTCCCCAGTGCGATGAGAGATATGCCTATTCTCATTGTACTCCACCTCTAGCAGCCATCATTGCCCCCACACCTTACCTAAGATTAGGTCTCTGACAGCATCCAGGAAACCAATTATAGTCAATCCCAAGAAGAGAAGTTCTACACCCCAAGGAATTGTTAGGTGTTTCTAATTTATATGTGCATAAACACTTACACGGGATAATAGATTCTGAGAGTAATAGACCACGGAGTGTTGAAATAAACTTTTGGGATAGATTAAATTTATTGATATGGGAAAGAGATCCAGAGATCCTGGATTCAGTGTGCTAGACAGCTAATAGTGGTTCCAATTGTTTGCTCATTTGGTTAACAGAAAGCTGGAAACAGCAGTGACTTGTGCCAATAAAGTTGGTATACTATACATTTGTTAGTCAATTATAGAACGAGATATCCAAAGACTTAGGAAATAAGGGACACAGAAACAAATTTTAAATGTGTGACTCATTCATTCATTTCCCACAACTATGTACCCCAAGATGGCCCGTTTATCACGGCTTTGAAAAATACACTGGTTAGTGAAGGAACAACATTTTAAAACAGCACTGTGATGCCTGTCCTCTTAAGCTAGAGATATTGCGGCTGAAATGTGCTCCCAGATTTCAGTAGTAATGAAAGTTGTCAGAGTGACAGATATCACTTAGCATTATTTACTTAATCCCAGAGGCAAAATAGACATGATTACATAACTGGAGCAGAGCTGGAGTGGGTATTCAGAACATGTGAATCATAGTGATCTTTGATTGTAGATGGTTGATTCATAGGCTTGAAATAAGTAGTTCATTAAGGAAGAGTCTACTTGTTCTGAACAACCAAAAGAACCCTAGGGCTGACAAACAGGATTTATTTGAGTTACCAGGAGAGACACAAAACTTCATCTAATTAGAAAACATGAGTGAGTTCACAGATTCAAGCTGCTCTGGAGCAAGACATCACCAATGCACGCCATGATTCTTCCTACAGAGACCCACAACAATTTATTTGGACTGCATGTTGAGGAACAGGAACTATGAAGAACAATGCTTCTGAGAATACTGGACCACCATTCTGAGTTAATTCCAGTTCCTAGATATACAAAATACTACTATTGTCAACTGGTCAGAGCAACAGCAGATGAGAGTCAGATAATAAGGAAATTTTGATGAGAATTTATCTCACATTGGTACCAATGGTTCTGTGAATCCATTCTGCTTTATTTTCTCATTTCCTAAGTGAATGGCTGGATAAATACCGAGTCACCAACTGCAGAATTCTCATGTAATCTCTTTGACCTGTGGAGCAAGAATTATGAAGGTGGGAAGACCCACATGGAATTCTCTAAAGCCCCTTTCTTGCCAATATTCTTAGTGATGAACAGTGTTGGATCCTGAGGGACCCAAAGAAATTAATGATTCCTTCAAATTACCTGTGTGATGGTGGGGTAGCAATTCCTTTAACGCCCTCATTTAACTTTCCGTTTCTGTCCTACGCAGAAGACACTTGAATCTTGGGAAATTACAATGGATTTTCTTAATTTTATTCAGCTGGTTACTTCAATTATAGCTGTTATTTCCACGTACATACTCTCCTTGTTGGAGCAAACCAATAGAGCAATTGGCACCTGGTTTATGACTAATGCGTTAAGTACATTTCTTCTAAATTCTTAAGTAGAGAACATTAGGAGTATTAGCTTTTATGTGGTAGAAATATCTTTGCCATTTTGCAAAGAAGGAATAGATCCATTTTGCAGCCCAGTTGCCATAATTAAGTCTATGAGAACACTGATCATCCATCATCACAAGACATCCCAGTGGTCTACTATATTGAAGATATCACGCTGCTAGTACAAATAGGTGAGTAGAAAATAGCAGATATTTTTATAAGAGGCAGAGAATAGGAGATAAACCCCAAGAAAATTCAACAAAGTTTTAGGGCACCAAGATATTAGAGCCTGTATGGATATCTCTTTAAAAATGAAGAGCAGGTTGCTTCCCTCCCACCAAGAAAAAGTCTGACTAGACATCTTTGAATTATGGTAGCAACTGACTAGATGTCTTTGAATTATGGTAGCAACATACACCACATTTGAATGATGATGCTTTGGCTCATTCATCAAGTAACCATGAAACTGCTGGTTTTGAATAACAATCAACCTAGAGCTGCCTTTACCAAACCTGCCCACATTTTTGTAAGTATTTTAATCTTTGCACTGTATTTATTTCCACATAAAATAACTAGTGTGTATTTTGCTGTTATGGAATTCAATGTTGAAAGATGGGAAAGAGAAAGAGATTTGAAATTAACATCAGAGGTTGAAATGGTTGAGATGTTTGAATTTGCTCAAACTCTGGAGCAGATTTCATGTTTTGGCCAAGTCCCAGGTATATCCATGGAGGTGGGTGATTGAACTTAAGTGAAAAAGATGCTTATTAAAGATGAGAAGGTTGGGGGGATGAAGGTGTTGGATGTTGCAACCACTTAGAATTAAGGCAGATGGAGAAGACTCTGGATCAGCTCCTCAAGTCTTAGATGGATGGAGTAAGCACAACACAGGCATATGACGAATATAAGCAGGGAAGGAGTGTGGATAGTCAAAGATAATAGCTTCAAAGCAGGATGGAAGAGGAAGTGTCTGGGAGTGGAATGAAGAAGTGATGAAAACTTCTTGACCTGAAGTTCATGGGTTATGGGAGAACTTTTCAAGGACTGAAGTAGTGAGAGGAGTCCTCCTTCAATGATACCAAGAAAATGAAGATACTCTTCATCATAAAGGTTGTGGGGGAAGGAGCAGGTAGGAGGGGAAAAATTTAAGTTGTCAACTAAGAAACAGTGATTTCAGAGGGGATGGTGGACAAATTAAGGAGGGAGAGAGGAAGTGGGAGATGGATCATAGGTGAAGAAAGCATGCCTCAGAATGATTTCATCAAGTGCTGTGCATAAAAATACATGGAATGTGAAACATGACATCAGCAACCAGCAACAAGCTTCTGAAAAAATAACCCCCAAGACACATCCTGGTTAATGGGGGTGGGAGGAAGAGCAGGGTAGAGGCCTGGTGTCTGGGTTCTGGGCATCTCTCCATTGGAAGCTTAACTAATAGGGGGTTGATCTTCAAGTTCTTGTGGATATTTTCAGGCAATTCTTAAAAAATGTCTCATGAAGAACTTTACCCTCAGAGGTTAAGATACAGTTTCTTGTTCTATTTTTGAGTAAATTATACCTTTATAAAACCTTCTTCTGGCATAGCCATGACATTAATGTCATAAGTACAATGGGTATCTCACAAAGATTTGTTGACACTGGAACAGGGCTTGAGGAATGAACTACATGGGAAATATTTGAGATCAATTTTATTAAATAGTGAAAGATATGATACAATAATGGTTATATGAGTAAAAGCAAAACATAAATATCATCACTGAAGTAGAAAAGGAAAAAAATCTGGCCCTTGTGTCAGACATGGAAAATAAATCTGAAACAAATCTGTATGTATTTACGATTATTCTAAAGGGGTGTGTGTGTGTGTGTGTGTGTGTGTGTGCAGGCACACATATAAAGTTTGAAAAATAACATCTAAAAAAAAAAGAAGTTAACACATTAATAAAACAGAAAATGTAGCTTGGCTTCCAGTCCATATGCTTTACTAGTTTTGTAAATAGCTAGGGGCATAAAAATGTATCCCTTCCCCGTCAGAATGCACAGTGCTTTTGTCCCATTTTCTCCTGCTGTTCTGTATGCTACCAAGCAACGAGGATAAAAATATTAGCCTTGGGCAATTGGACTCATAAGCACCCCTATAAATATGTACTTTGGAGTTTACATTCTCAACAACAACAATATTCTTCCCAAGGGAGTAAAACTCAGTTCTTGGTAAATGAAAAAAGAATGTTACTTCTTTTATATATAATTCAGAGATATACTTAGAGTATATAAACAGATACATGATATATCAGAAGTATTAACATTTCATAGGAGGGCAATTAGGGAAAACGATGTCTAAAAAGGCTCATTGGAGGCATAATGGAGAAACAAATGGCTGAGAAACATTGCCTTACAGAAAACTAAAGAAAAAAAAGTGAAGCAGAGCTTATTCATTTCTTTTTGGATCAGCTGTCAGATTTTGATTAATCATATTTAATTTTATAGCACATGGGTGAGGAATAGCAATTATCTTAATAATAAGTTAAAATATGATAAAGAGTAAAATATACTTAGAATTCTTAACCATTTTAGTGGCTGTTTCTTGGGATGTGTACATAACACACATTTAATACAGGATATATTAGAATTAAATGAGCATCAAAAGAGCGATGAGCAGAAACCACAAGAAGACCTGATATGGACAAAAAATGATTTTAGAAAAGAGAAAATCAGTGAAAGAACAACCTAAAGCAAACAAAAAAATGACTTTCACCAAAGAAGGGGGTTAAATTTCATCCCATTAGCTCAGAGAGGGATCAGTCTTTCTCCTACTACCTCTGGGGAAGGGGAGTCATGCACTAGGCCAGAGGCTTCCTGAAAGTCTGGAAGTGACACATCACCTCCTAACACCCTTAAGGGATGGAGGCAATTCCAGGGGAGAGAGAGCGGGATGAGAGTTCGGAGAGGGAAAAGTAGAGGGGAATTCTGCACTAATTCCAAAAATCTGTAGAATTCAGAAGAGTCCTGGTAGGGTTGGAAGACTTAATGGAGGAGAAAGCACTCCCAAATTTTCCCCAAGGGGAAAAATAAGACTTCAGTATTATCTATAGATGAAGTGAATGGGTTTCAGGTGAAGGTTGCCCAGGACTCATCTGTGAATATTTGCAGTTTATCTACTTCATGTTGATATATGTTATAAGCTCATTTTTGTTAATGAAACCTCTTAATATAACTTTATGAAAGGATATTTGTCTAATGCTTTAGCTAATCTCTAGAGAGTTGGCAATATTCCAAAAAACTACTAAGGGAGAAATTTTTAAAAGATGGTGCAGATCATAGTTTTATATATATATATATATATATATATACACACTCATAATAAATCTATATACCTTCATGCTCTCCCATAGAATAGTTTGTTATCAAGCCTCCTTGATGAGATTGAGAAAAAAATTACTTTCCTTATGTATTTAAAACCAAATTTTTGAAGTCTAAATTCATTTGATACACACACACACACACACACACACACACACACACATCATTGTTATGTAGGAATTTTCCATTTTCCAACTGACTCCCTAAACAACATGAATGCCTTAACTATATGTCTGTATCTGTTCTATTTGACAGGGCACTTGTGGCACAGCCCCAGGTCCCTGTTGTCTGGCTTGTTTGAGCCCATATGAAGTATAGTTAGTTGGCTTGTTTTGTAGATAGGCTGCTAGTTTCATCACAGCAATGAAACTGTGGTCTAGAGAGTGTCAGTGCTAACTTTAACTCATTCATCTGTCAGAGATTCAGCATTACAGCTGAAGAGCTATTTGCAATTTAAATTGATTGCCAAGTACTTAACATTAATTGACATGCTAAATTCATGACTAAGTAACAAATTATGACTAGTGCCAATCATCTTAGAGAACACAATTCCCTATCTTGCTGCCCATTTTATCTTTAGAGGTTGAAATGACATTTTGGAGTGTATTCTTTTAGAAAATCAAATTCTCTTAGAAAAAGGTGCCTGAGAATAAATACCTTGAAGATGAATACCATTGCTATGAACTGTTCATGAGAATCAGATATTTTCTATGCCATGTTAGGTGGCCAACAAGTGCTTAATTGATCTGGTAGCAGTGAATTCTATACAACATCTTCCTCTAGAGAGGACCACGTACAGATAATAGACATTTTCCATTACAAATTAGTTTTTTTTTTTTTACAAATTAGTTTTAATAGGAAGAGAGGAGAGTTAAATTGACACTACATTTACCCCTACAATCTCCCTCATTTTTTCTTAACCCAAATATTTCAAATGCATAAACAAAATACAATTAACCTTTTAGTCTGCATAGCCAGAGTAACAGGAAATTCTACAAAATTCTACAAAAACATGTGGGTCCAATAAAAAAGAGAAATTGCAAAAGTTTGTGCCTGACAATCCCGTTCTCCACATAAAGCTTTCTTTTCATTGTTATTAGTTTCTCTTTGGCACTTTCCCCCCATAGAATTGGAAATATGCTTTTAAATATCATATTCATTTTAACAATATTGCAGCATAATTAGGCAATTGTATTCTTTGTGGTATTCTTTATAAGAAATTTTACCTGTATGAACAGGATCTGCAAAGAGTCTCTTTTTGAGACACGATGACTATAAGGAGCTCCTGTGAATGACTAAACCAAGCAGAGATTTATTCGTATTTCTGATGGGGTCACCAGGACGTGTAACCTTCACGCATACCTATCTTTCTGCAACCTTTCCCATAAATATGCCCGATTTCCTATTCATGCTTATAAATGATAGTTCAGAACACATTCATGCTGCCACTCACTAGTTACTCATGCTTGAAATTAAAAATCTTTCAGACCAGGGCCATTGCTGTATTTGGCTAGACTTTACCCATTACTCAAAGTAAGAAAAATAAGACAGGATAAGATGTTAACAGACATAATCTTAATGTTAAATGAAGAGCAGGATGCTCTCAGGCTTTCCTAAAAGGAAATGGAATAGAGTCCATATAATCATATGCTACATTAATATTATTAAATCTAGAAATATGAATTACATGGGAATAGTCATTGATACTATTATGATACTCAATAAATGAACCTTTACAAGTACTTAAGTCATTGACAGTAGATACAAAGGACCAATGACTCATTTTCGGAAAAATTTACAAAAAGACAAAAAAAATGGACTTTCCTTCTAATTGTCATTAAAAAATTACTGTTAAACTTAGTTGATATCTGAAATATTTGCTACTTATGTTTTAGATTTTTAAACGTTATTCTTGATTACCATTAACGCTATAAAATAGGAGCTCTAATTTCTTATCGTAGAGAACTCTCCATACAATTTTTTTAAAAGAGAGCAAGAAAAAGAGCACGTGTCCGCATGTGTGTGCACAAGTGGGGTAGGGGTAAGGAAAGAAGGAGAGAAAGAAAATCTTAAGCAGGCTCGAGGCTCAGCACAGAGCCCATTGGGGATTGATCTCACAACCCTGAGATCATGACCTGAGCCAAAGAGTCAGATGCTTAATTGCTTGAGCCACCCAGGGTCCCCCATATAAAATTTTAATGTTTTAATGAACCTATCTCTCTATCAATACAGCTGAAAAAGCAAATACTTTTTGAGGAAAGATAAAATTGCAAGGAAATTTTTGAACAAAAAAGCCATGTTCATTTGAGCAAAGTTAGCAAACAGTAACTTGATTATACAATTTGTTACTTAGCTCATATTTAAGAGAATGTAGCACCAATTTAAAACAGTGACCAGGACTCAGAAGTGAAAAAATAGATCATATTAGAGGGGCCTGGGTGGTTGAGCCAGTTAAGCGTCTGCCTTTGGCTCAGGTCACGATCTCAGGGTCCTGGGATTGAGCCCCATGTTGGGCTCCTTGCTCAGCAGAGAGTCTGTTTCTCCCTCTCCCTCTGCTCCTCCCCCTGCTTGTGCGCTGTCTCTCTCTCTCAAATAAATATATAAAAATCTTAAAAAAATAGATCATATTGCAAAGTAATACAAATAACAAAGAGTTTATACACTGTGACAAGGACACAGTAGCAAAGTTTTCTTTCTGGAAAAAATACTCTTTGTTAGCCAGAATATATGTATACATATATTCAACAATATATATTTAAGAGTCACTTTGTGCTAAGAATTATCCTAGTTGTTAATGGTATAATAATGAATATTGCAGAGTGGATTGCTGCTCTATGGACCTATAATCAAAAAATTATAAATAAATGTCTATGGATTTAAACAGACTATTAAAAAGATAAAGAAGACTTAAAACTAAATTGAATAAGATAATAGGATGTCAATGAAGTCTACTTGTTAAATCAATACAAAAAGTTAAATGCTATCTTTAAAAGCCAAATAAAGTAGTATAAGAAAAACTTACTATCATTATAGTGTGTGAATGAATTGCCTTTATGTAAGTCATTGAGGTATTTGCTGTGAAGGAATCTAAAATGGGTTGATATGAAATTGCAGCTTTTTGGGGATTTTTATGGATTTCCATAAAATTTATCCATGACAATTCTTAAGTAGAAGGAATGTGCAGCACAGAAATAGAAAGAGATAGAAATTCTGATTGAGAGAATGAAGTACCAAATAGTATAATAGGTTTTACCGAAAGAACAAATGGAGAGATAAAAATTGAATATTAGGGGCACCTGGGTGGCACAACGGCTAAACGTCTGCCTCTGGCTCAGGGTGTGATCCCAGCGTTATGAGATCGAGCCCCACATCAGGCTCCTCCACTATGAGCCTGCTTCTTCCTCTCCCACTCCCCCTGCTTGTGTTCCCTCTCTCACTGGCTGTCTCTATCTCTGTCAAATAAATAAATAAAATCTTTTTTTAAAAAATTGAATATTATTATTCTTAAAAGATTAACATATAGATTTAGAAAGATGCAAAAATTCCTAGCAAATAAAAGAAATCCATATGTAAACTAAGAAAAAAAGGAGCTAAAACAAAATTATTAATGAAAGGAATGAAATGGTGGCATTAAAAAGATCCCTTCAGATGAAATGATATGGAATTGTGAATAAGTTTGTGTCAATAATTTGACATTTTTAAAGAAATGCACAAATTTCTTAAAAAAAACTTTTGTAAAGTGTACACAGTAGAAAAAAATGAATAGTCCTCTATCTTTTCAAGAATGGAATCTATAATTTTGATCTTTCTGCACATAGATTGATCAGCACAGATGGCATTACTAGTAAATTTTACCAAATACTTATGGAAGAAATGATGACAGTTTTACACAAACTGTTTAACAGAGAAGGAGAAGATTAAATATTTCCCAACTAATTTTTTGAAACTAGCATAATACTGATACCACATGCTGCTCTTGACAATGCAAGAAAATTAGAGTTCAGTATCCAAAATGAATATAGCAGCAAAAATCCTAAACCAAATATCAGAAAATTAAATCCAGCAATACATAAAAAGATGAATCAATTATAATAAAATTGGGTTTATCCCAGAACTGCAAAGATGATTTTCTATTTGAAAATCAATATATATTTGATTGATTTGACTATAACCCATAATACTAACAGAATGAAAGAGAAAAGTCAATCATTTCCATGAATGCTGAGATAGCACTGGATAAAATTTAAGGCCTGTTTGTGACTAAAAAACCCTCAAAAAACAAACAAAAAACGCCCTAATGTACAAGTAATGGAAGAAAATTTCCTCAATCTGATAAACAACACTTAGGAGAAGCTACGGTTAATACCATTCTTTTTTTTTTTTTTTTTGAGATTGTATTTATTTCAGAGAGAGAGCAAACATGAGCAGGGTGGGAGAGTAGAGAGAGAAGCAGGTTTCCCACTGAGCAGAGAGACCAACATGGGGCTTGATCCCAGGACCCTGGGATCATGATCTGAGCTGAAGGCCGACGCTCCTGAGCCACCCAGGAGCCCCAGTCAACCCCATTCTTAATTTCAAAATATTGCATGCTTTCTCACTGACATCAGCAAAAAAACAAAGATGGTCATTCTCTATCCATTTTATTTATCATTGTACAGGCCTTGTGAACCAGTGCAATAAGATAGAAGGGAAAAGGAGGGAAAGAGGAGGAGAGGGAGAAAGGGAGGAAGAGAGATTTAAAGCATAAAGATGGGAAGGAAGATATACAAATGTCTGCACAGTTTGTTGAACATATTCATAGAAAACACAAGAAATTGGCAAACCACTACTAGAACTACCTAGGTTATCAAGTTCTTAGGATATATGTCAATATTCCAAGATATAATTGTCTATATATTCATAGAAGCAATTGGAAAATAAAATTTAAATTATAACATTTGCACACACATACATACACACATTTCTAAGCTCTGTCTGCTGGGAAGGCCTAGAAGCAATGACAGTTGTGTAGCAATGACCATACCTAGTAACCAGATCTGAGTTTCTAATACTGTTCTTCAATAAAAGGAACTAAGGAATCCTTGGAGAAATTGCTGATTCTAGGGCTGGAGCAGGGAATATACAAGATGAGTCTGGAACATTGTGGTGGCAGGATGCAAGAAAGTACACCACAAACAAAATAATGGGGATACGTGAAAAAGACACAGGAGTCAACTGAATGAGCACCCAATGGCCAAAACTGGAATGACGTGAACATCACAGATAATGTAGTATTGAATTATAACCCAAAGTGTAAAATCAATATCCATGAATCCATACTGGTATAAATAAATCATTGGACTCTGGGAAACAAACTGAGGGTTACAGAAGGAAGGGGTTGGGAGGATGGGGTAACAGCATATTAAGGAACGCACGTATGATGATGAGCACTGGGTGTTACATGCAATTAATGAATCGTTGAACACTACATCAAAAACTAATGATGTATTGTATGTTGGCTAACAGAAAATAATTTAAAAAATCATTGGACAAATAAAATGGGGAAGGATAGATAAATGTCTACATAGAAGAATGCCAAATAATATGCAGATATGATCCCCTCAAGGGGGTGGAGAATAATCATTCCCTATCCTTAAGTATGGTCTGTACACTACTTTTCCAAAGAATACTGTATGAAGAAGGTGAAAAAAGGATTAATATTACAATAGCGAAGTCTGACAAGTCCCTGCTAATGAGAGTATACACTATCCTAAGTGATAGTACACACCCTTAAAGACAATGGCACTTTACCTCTGTGTTCTTCCTTCCCAAATCTCATGATTCCAGCCTAGTCATAAGGAAAACATCAACTGAGAGATATTCCACAAGGTACCTGACCCATACTCAAAATTGTTAAGGCCATAAAATACAAAGAAAGTGTAAGGAAACATGACAGCTAAATATAATATAGTATCCCAGATTGGTCCTGGGACAGAAAAAAGACATTAGAAGTAATAAGAAAATACTTAAAAAAGTATAGATTTCAGTTAATAATAATGTATCAAATGTTTGTTCATTTGTTGTGAAAAATGTATCATACTAATGCAAGATATTAATAATAGAGGACACTGGAAGGAGGTATGGGGAGCTCTAAACTATCTTGGCAACTTTTCTGTAGTTCTGAAACTATTCTAGAATAAAAAACTATTTTTAAAAATTAAAAAATATAACATACATTTATTTATTTTTTTTTAAGATTTTATTTATTTATTTATTTATTTGACACAGAGAGAGAGTCAGCGAGAGAGGGAACACAAGCAGGGGGAGTGGGAGAGGAAGAAGCAGGCTCCCAGCAGAGGAGCCTGATGCGGGACTGGATCCCAGGACCCTGGGATCACACCGTGAGCCGAAGGCAAATGCTTAATGACTGAGCCACCCAGGTGTCCCAAAAAATGTAACATTTATGACCATACATCAATACTTAGGAAAAAACAAAATATATGACAAACTCTAAAAAATATAGGTGAGAATAACTGAAGGAGACAAAAAATTGATATACTAGTTCATGGATTAGAAGATTAATACCTGTTTTGGGGGTTTCATATTTAATGATTTCTGTATTCTGCAGAAAGAGGGTCTTAATTCTGGTAAGGGATATCTATACCAAACACAAGCAAACATCATATTTATTTTGGAAATACTAGAAATATCCCATTTAAAGCCAAGGAACAATATGAATTTCACTCAATACTGTTTTTGCTAAAACAGCAAGACAAGTAAGAGATGGAAAGCATATAAGGACCAAGAGGAACAAATTAACATATTATTGCTAGATAAAATGATTGCATGAAGGAACTGGAAAGTCTTAGGCTAAAATGAAAGCATATTAGAACAATGTAAAAAACAATCATATTCCTATATACCAGCAATAAAGAATTAGAAAATATAACTAAAATGTTGCAATTTTTAAAAATATATTTTAAAAATAAGGAGGAAATTGTTAACATTAAAAGATATGAAGAAATTTATGAGAAATTGTATGTCTTTGTTAAATAATATTAATATTTAAGTAAAAGGAGAGATACGTTATATTCATGGATGGGAAGATTCAATATTTTAAGGTGACAATTCTCTCAACACTCATTCAATTCAAGTTCAATTCATAGTCAATTCAAGTTTAGTTTGTGGAACTTGACAAGATAATTCTAAAATTTATACAAAAAAGCAAACTGCCATCAGAAAGGATGATTACCCAACATCTGCATCAACAAGGATGGGACTGGAGGAGATTATGCTAAGTGAAATAAGTCAAGCAGAGAAAGACAATTATTATGGTTTCATTCATTTGTGGAACATAAAGAATAGCAGGGAGATCTTTAGGAAAAGGAAGGGAAAATGAAGGGGGGGGTAAACAGAGCGGGAAATGAAACAGGAGAGACTATGGACTCCGTCAGGGAAACAAACTGAAGGTTTTAGAGGGGAGGGAGGTGGGGGGATGGGCTAACCCAGTGATGGGTATTAAGGAGGGCATGTATTGCATGGAGAACTGGGTGTTATAGGCAAACAACGAATCATGGAACACTACATCAAAAACTAATGATGTACTGTATGGTGACTAACATATCATAATAATAAAAATAAATAAAACTACAAAAATATTTAATTAAAAAAATTTAAAAAAAAAGAAAAAGAAAACTTCCAAGAAGAGTCAAGAATACTTTGAAAAAGAATAAAGTGTGAGTTTGGAAAGTTATCCTACTAAATATCAAGTCCAACTTAAAGCTATATTAAAGAAGAGTATAATATTGGTGCAGGCACAGAAAAATTGACCATTGGCATAAAATTAAGAATTCTGAAACAGACTCATTCAATATATATGAATATATATGACAGAGGTAAAATTGTAAATTAATAGAAGTAATTATTCAACTGTGAAATAAAAAAATAAATGCCTACTGCACATCATATATACATATACAACTACACAAAATTCCAGGTGCACTAAAACCTAAATTGGAAAAGCAAAATTCTTTTAGGAGAAAATATAAGAAAATGTCTTTATGAACTTGAATGAGAAAAGGATTTCTTCAGACAAAGCACAAACCGGTGAGTAAAACAAGGTTAGATTTTGTAAATTAAAATGAAAATAATTTATATATCAAAAGGCATCATGAACACACTGAAAAAAAAGCAAAATTCGTATTTAAAGTGCATATAACAGAGCATTCATTAGAATAATATACGTGTGTGTAGTGTATGTTGGTGTGTGTACATTATAAAAGCAAACAAGCATAAACGTAGAAAAGAACTAAAAAGCCATTTTGCACAAAGGATACCAAAATGGCAAAAAAAAATTTTTTTCAAGAAAAATGTGTAACCACACGATTAATCAAGGAAGTACATAATAATGGCAATTATATCCAAAGTGAGTAAATATTCGTTGTGGGAGTTGTAAAACAATAGAAAATCTCATAAAATTAATAGTAGGTGTTTATGACTGAATGGCCACTTTGGAGTACAATTTAGTAATATTTGAGTTAAATACTTTCACTTCTGAGAATATAATCTTGGGCCAAATAATTCCGCTCCTGGGCATATACCCTATAGAATATTTTCATATGCACATTAGAAGAAAATATGCAACAATTTTCAATCCAGAGTTTTTGTAGTAGTGAAAACATTAAAAACATTCAAAATGTCCAGCAAATGTAGAACAGATAAATACAATATAAATACAATATGGAATACTTCCTGAAGTGAATATGAATGAAAGAGTCAAAGGCTTATGTTAAAAAACATAAATTTGAACCAAAAAATCAAATTGCATGTGGACATTACAGTATGGCCATTTTTTCATATTTTCAATACTGTAGAATGGAATTTTATCTTTGATTTCAAATTGAGGAACAAAGGTTCTTTGGAAAGGTGGGGAGGCAGTGTTTGGGGCAAGAGTAATTGGTCAACTTCAATTTATTTTTAATGTTTAATTTCTTAAGATGATGACACAGGAGTGTTGCTTATATTACTTATGCATAGGTACTTTTGCATAGGTAATAACTCTCTTGGATAAAAACAACTTTATTTGATAAAAATATACTTAGAAAAAAAGAATGTGTAGGATTTTCCATTAAGAATCTGTAAATGGGCACTATAAATTTTTTATGCCATACTGGCTTAGATTTCTTTGGAGATTGTAATGATCCAAAAGTTCAAAGTAGCATCTACATATGTATAATTATTGTTGAAACTAAAATGTGAACCCATCACTTATGTGAAAAATTGAGAAAATGTACAGTTTGACAATTCTGTGAGATCACAGCTGACCTTCAGATACTCTTATCCAACCCCACCACATAGCTGTCTACAGACACCTGGAAAACTATTCTATCAAAACATCTAACCTTTTTTGTTTTATTTTGTAAAAATAATTTATTCTATCAGCACTAGTGAAAAGTAATGGTTCAATGAGTAAATATTGACTTAAGGCACATAGTCGAGCAGTTCTCCAGTTCTCTAACATATGTGTAACAAGATGGAAAGCCATCTGTTTTCTGAAGATTGGAGGGTAAGCCAATGTATTCAGTTTGATACACTGCTATCTATACACACCCAAATTACTACATTCATAAAGGAGTTTGTTTGTTTTCTTAAAAAGCCCAACTTACAAATGCTTTCATCCTGGCATTTAAGCCTTATCCACAACTCATAACAGGTTTGCAGGAGTCACATTAATGTGGAAATCTTAAGCTCCCTCTCATAGAGGCAATAAAAACAATCATGAATGAGTTCCTTTTGTCACTACAAGTTTAGAAGGCAAGACAGATGTACCTCCCTTACCATGGCCGTGTTACAAAAGGGGAACAGGAATGACTCTAATGGTGGTAAACTAGTTTCATCTTGAATTTAATTTTTTTTAAGAACTATGGTTTCCAAAAGTTGTGAAATCTTTGTCTGCTTAAGAAGAATGTGAACTTGGAATAATGGAGGCTGAAGATGTCCTTAGAGAATCTCGTTATACATGACACGTGACTCCAATGTAAAAGAAATAAGGAAGTTCAAAATTTCCAGAATATTTGTAGAAAAAAGTTGATTATATGTCAAGACTAATAAAATTGTGCTCAAGTGAGAATGGTTAGAACTACAATAAGTTAATTAGACAAATAAATATTGGGAAATGACGAGTTTCACAGTTAAAAATAAATTTGAATTTATGCTATTGGAAAGATGCACATTAATTTTTTTTTAAGATTTATTATCTATTTGAGGGGGTGGAGATAGAAAGAGCACTAGAGGGGAAGGGCAGAGGGAGAATCCCAAGCAGACTCCCTGCTGAGCATGGAGCCCAATGATGCCTGGGGCTTTATCCCAGAACCCTGAGATCATGACCTGGGCCAAAATCAAGAGTCAGACTCTTTCGACTGAGCTACCCAGATGCCCCAATGCGCAAAAATTTCTAAAAAAACAAGTTTGGTGCAAGAAGAAAATGCAAAATATGTTAAAATTTTGAATTAATTTGATTTTCAGAACAAATGGGTAAGCATGTAGAATATCTAATACAGAAATTTTCTCAAGAATCAAATACCTCAAGTGGAACTTAAGATGAATTTTAAAAATGGGGAAAGATACAATTATGAGAAACTAGACCAGCGGAGGGAGCTTAATATATTTGGTTAATCAGTAAACAGACATTGAAGACAGTTAAGGTCTTTGTTAAGCGGAGATACATATATTGGGAAAATTATTTAGATTTATTTTAGATATGAGATCTCAGGTGCAAAGATATCCATTAATAATTATAGGTAATTTGAAATTTCATCCTCCGAATTTCAATATACTGTCTTAGTTGAATTAGGCTATTTGTATTTTAAAAACAAAAGTAAATTATATTAGTATAAGAAATGTAAATATTTTTAAAAATACATAAATGTTTTTGTAAAAACAAATTAATTTAAGCAATATTACAACAAATAAAATAATGGAACAACGTTTACTTGCAGAGCTGTGATGATAGAAACTATGAATAAATTTATCAACTTAATCAAGTGGTAGAAAAATATTCCAGGGGTGCCTGGGTGGCTCAGTTGTTAAGCGTCTGCCTTCAGCTCAGGACATGATCCCAGGGTCCTGGGATCGAGCTCTGCATCGGGCTCCCTGCTCCACTAGGAGCCTACTTCTTCCTCTCCCACTCCCCCTGCTTGTGTTCCCTCTCTCGCTGGCTGTCTCTCTCTCTGTCAAATAAATAAATAAAATCTTTTTTTAAAAGTTAAAAAAAAAAGAAAAAAAAGAAAAATGTTCTATGAATCTTAAGGTGATGTTTTAATTTTCACCATTCCTGTATATGTGGACACCATGTTGCAGCTCTTCTATCTGATACTATTAAAAATTTTACACATGTTGAATCTAATTGTATGAATAGAAATAATATCACCTGTTTCAAAGTTTACAAGACTAAAAAGAAAGATACCAAGGTGGACATAGTAAATTTTATAATACTTAGCCTCTGAGATGTTTGATTAATGTTCATTGATGTTGCTTGTGATTCTGAAGTGGAAAGTGGTAGATGGTAAAAATGACTTCAAAAGAATACATTATGATAGAATACATAGGAATGGAAAGGATTCTATGTTAGAGAAAGGAAATAAAACCAAGTAAGAGTCACTGCAGAGTGTATTTGCAATATTCTGCAAGCTTTTTGGTAATATTATTTTATAAAGGCAGTCTAAAATTATTATAGGTAAGAAATTTAGCTGGTGTAATCATCCTCTAGATTGTGTGCTACGACCATTTAGTGGTAGACTGATTATTATGTTATAAAAAGCAAAGACCCCGAGGAACCCGACAATTTTTCTGGTTTTAATGAGAAGGAAATCTGGCCACATCTTCTCTTTTTTCCCAAGTCTCTTCCTCCATCCCACAAATACAAGTAAGGCTGTAAATCTTTCCCACTATTGCTGCTGAAAGAATTTTGTGGAAATGATCTTGCAAAAGAGAAAGTATAAACATATTTTTAGGTTTTTGAGATTGTACAGTGTGTATAGCAGCTATTAAAATGAGAAAGTTGCCAGGGCTCGAAATACAATTTGGAAAGTCTAAGTAGAAAAAAGCCAGCAGAGATTTCTTCATCTTTAAATACAATTTGGACTAAGACTGTATGGTAGAGGAACAAAATTTTCCACCCCAAAATGTGTCTTTTTGGCATATGGATTATTTTAGGTTGATTATTTTTAAGAAACAGAAAACTTAAGTTTTTCTTTTTGCTAACTGCCTTAAAGAATTTAGATAGAGGACCTGTTCCAGGAAGGGAGCTAGCACCATAGATAACTATAGTTATAATATGAGCTAGGCCTGGTAAATAGGTAGGAACCTAGCAAGGCCTATTTGATCAAAGTTCTCCCAATGTCCCGGTTTCTGAATGGCCCAGCAAACATTTGTTCACCTAACATTTATTCTTTTTCACCTTCCTGTGAATAGCTTTCCTTCCTTTTGCAGTCCCAGACTCCTATCCCGTTCTCCCTAGTTCAGCATGACATATATACCATATTTTGCCTGTCTTTGGAATCTCTTATGTTTATGTGGGTTCCTCATATATATGCTATTAAATTTGATTTTCCCCTGTTAACTGTCTCATATCAATTTAATTCTTAAACCAGCCAAAAGAATCTTGAAGGGTAGAGGAAAACTTTTCTCCCCAATAGTGGAAATGCAGGATATAAATCAGGACCAAATACTCAGTGAGAATCCAAAATATGTCAAAGCCTGAAACAGGAATATAGTCATTTTAGAGTCAGAATTGTACCAGAACAACACTGTGCTTATGCAAGCAAATTATATGCATTTTCTCTGTGTTTACACAAACACACACACATTCATGTTAATTTATACACTGTAGTTAAGATAATTCTATGTAATGCCCAAATATATGATTTCAGTTTTTTTTCACTGGTGCTTTTATTGTAGTTATATTCTATTGAGTTTGATAAAACCACAGAGGAGCCACTAGATGACTAAATATTGCACACATGAGGAAAAGAGAACTTAAAAAAAATATCCCTAGGTAAAGTCTCTTCCTGTTGAGATAAATCCTGTACACACACACACACACACACACACACACACACCTACCTCTACATCCACATATAATAATTTACATATTAGATTATTTTTCCTTAGAAAATTTACTACCAAGTCATTCTGAGATATGTGCAATGACCATAGCTCGCTACTTAATAATGGCCTTGGAAGCTAATAAATCTTTAAGTATTTCACATCCTATTTTAGCTAAAATCAACTTTGAAAATTAATGCAAATTATACTTGCTAAATTTAGGAGTGGAGTGTAATTCTAGGTAATTTAAAAACCACCATACATAGTTTCAATTTAAAAAAAAAGTTGCCTGCTAGACAATTTTACAGATATTGAGTGGTTCATGAGTCTATCTCTGCATTTTATTTCAGCTGAAATGCACAATAAAAGCTGCAGTGCAAAGTAGAGATATAACATGATCTTTAGAGAAAGTTATAAAATTCAAATCAGAATAAATCTGGTCTGTAATGATGATTTTTTGGCTTTAATAACTTCATTATATAAAATGTTCTCAATTATGTACTAATGAAGTCTCTGTTCAATATGTTTCAATAAAAAGGCAAATACCACAATTCACAAAATATTTATGATATTTGAGCAAATACTGTATTCATCTGGAAAAGAAACCAAATAAAATACTTAAAATAATATTATAAACACATTGTAAGTATACAGAATAATTGAACATGAAACTATTTACTCCTCTGTTTATGTCTGGCTATTAAAGAGCTTTGAAAAGAAATAATTTATATGGTAAAATTTTAGTTTTAATTTGAGACTTAATATTTAATTACCAAAATGGGAAAAATCAATCTTGTTTTCACTTATATTTATTCTCTAATATACCATCTCCAAATGAAACGTTATTACCTGCAGTTGATTGCAATTTAATTATACCATTAATTTTATTTTTAAAAATCTCATTATATTAATTTTGGCTTTAAATTACATAACATTAGCAGAAAATTTGTCATTAATGTAATCACAAATTACTTCAGTGTGAAACCTGTTACAAAGTAAACATGCCTACCATGGTTGTCTCAGCGATAGAGCCAAAGCTGTTTATGAATATGTTGCATGTGACATTAACAGGAGGGCCTGGAAGAGAGATTAAAACATAAGGGCTATTTAAAATATTTTCAAACAATTTCTTGCTTTTCATTATTAGCCTTTAAAAAAGGAACATATATATTTTTATATTTGTATACACACAGATGCTTAAAATTGAAGGCAATAATTTTGTGAAATAGTCTGAATTGAAAATCACAAATCCATCATCTCCTTTGATGGCCATTATATAAGTCATTATTCACACTTGGTCTCAGTTTCCTTGATCTAGATATCTCTAATGACTTTGCAAGTGCCCGATTTGTTAAGTCCAACATCTGAACCCCTTCAGGCTCTATTTCTATTTTTTTTCCCTCCGTGTGGGGGTCCTATTTTTCTGTATGTCTCATATTTTTGTTGTTGTTTTTAAAGACATTAGCTACATTAGATAATCCAATGTGGCAACACTGGAAACCAGACCTCCCGCTTGAATCCTACAGCTGGTTATTGCTGGTGTTACTTATTGTTGTTTGTTATTTAGTGACTTAGCTGGACTAATAAAGTCTACATATCCTCATAGTGTGCAGCCACGGAGGTCACCACTCAGCAACCTTAGTGGTCAACTAGTGATTGGTCAGAGGGTTCCTTAATGCCTTGAACCATTAAGTCTCCACCCAGGGAACTTCATGTTTGGGGGCATGCCTTTAATGTTCATGCCTTTACCTTCACTTCTTTGCTTGCACAGAGTTTGAGGTCAGCCAGAGGTGAGAGGTTGGGACCCTCTCGGGTCTTCCCTGGGCATGCACACAGCATCACATTTGTGTGTATCCTCTAGATCTCTAAGAAGCTATCAGAATTTTTCAAAGCTGAGTATGAGCATCTCATTATTCAGATCTTCCTTTAAAATTTTTGTTCAGGCTCTTGTTTGCCCAACTGGTATCACAGCCTTAGGCAGCTGCAGTGTTAAATAGCTTCTTGCGATCCTTTTCAACAAATGCCCTGGGATAGGATTTTCCCAGGGCAGAAGTTTCCAATCAAAGCCCAATAATGACAAGCCTTCCGAGTGGGATTCCTCTAGGGAGCAGGCCAGATAAAAGTAACATAGCTAGGCTGCTAGATCGAACAGCTTCTGTGATTGAGAAGCTGTTGGTTTTCAAGGCTACCAGAAGCTCAGGAGCGGAGCCATATTAAATGCCCTCTGTTTTTAGAGAAACCTATCCATTTCACTTGAATACACATTCCTCAGTGTGTTGCAAGCTTTTCAGCACCTCGGAAGGTTCATTTTGACCATTTTCCACTATTTTTGTTGCTTTTTTTTTTGGAGGAGTGAATTTACAGAGAACATCACTCCACCATTCCTGAAGTCCCCTGTAAGTGCCTAATAGAGCATTCATCATAATACCAACAATTTTTGTTTTTATGAGATCCACTCATAAATTCCTTTACTAAATACTTAAAACTGTGTACAGCAATTTGAAGAAGACACAACAAGATTACCACCTAGCAAGGCAGAAGGAATAAACTCTTACAAATTGGTGAGTAGATACCATTTAATCCACAGAACCTTGAAAGTGGGTAATATTTCATCATTTACAAAATAGGGAGTTAAAACTCAGAGAAGATTATATAAGGTGCTAATAAATAGCACATTTAGAATTTGAACCGCTGGTCTGATTCTAGGAATCATTTTTTCCCCATTATATCAAGCTGTCCCACGATCTTCACATAACATTACATCCAAAGCATTCCATTATCTGGCTACAGACTTTGTTATTAGGCCAATAGGTATATAAATCAACAATACCGAAATATTATGTGGTAGGGATTAAAATAATTCTGAGTTAAACTCTACCTAGTAGATAATGCCACACACAAAAACTAATATATAAGTTTTCCCTAAGATAGCAGCCCCTTGCCCTATACTTTCATGCCCCCCTCCCTAGAGATAACCACTTCAACTTATTTAATGGATTCTTTGGGGGATTTACCTAAATTTCTCTAAATAATGAGTTTATTTTGCTACTTTTAAAGGCTCTAGTTTCAGGCGTATGTTCTGATGCTCACGGCAGATGAGGATTTAGCTCTCTTTCTAACATTATCAACACCCCTATTAACATAAACCTTGTTTTCTGTCCTCCCAGGACACAGTTATTGTTACATTGTCCTTGTTGTTAGATTAGTATCTACTTTTTACAATATGACAAGGTGAATATTACCTCCAACTAAGTCATGCAATAAACTGTGATTACTTTTCCTGTCCTGAAAAACATTTTCTTGAGGTTGATAATCGTTTATGTATTTCACATAGTTTCCTCCATATGATATCACTAACTTATAAGTTCTGAAATGTGTAAATTATGTTTCAATGTCAAACTCATCACATATTTTATTAGCTTTATCTACCTTTGGAGTTACTCCCAAATTAGATTT
The DNA here is from genome assembly GCF_002007445.2 of Ailuropoda melanoleuca. NCBI lineage: Eukaryota > Metazoa > Chordata > Mammalia > Carnivora > Ursidae > Ailuropoda > Ailuropoda melanoleuca. The sequence goes on along the minus strand of NC_048222.1, from coordinate 83,442,937 downwards.
TTTGCTCTGGAGCATACCAGTGATCTTATGATCTCCTATAATCATTACCCTGAGGATTACTGCCACCTCTCTCTTCTGTGGCATTTCCATTCATGGCCCCCATATTTTTTTCTTTCTTGGCTTATTTCTTTATTTTAGTGGAACATATCCTTTAGTAATTTCTTGAGAAATGGTGCATAAGGATATGAAGCTTTTGAGAATTTTTGTTCACAATTCTTTTAAACATCCTCTCACTTAATTACATCTACATTTGGTACAAAATTTTAGGCTGGAAATTTTTTTCCTGAATTTTAAAGACATTTCTCTATTATTTTTTTATTTTCTTGTATTACTGTTAAAAAGTACAAAGCCATTCTGATTCTTGGTCATTTGTAAAGATAAAAAGGATATTCTTTCTACCAATATTTAAAAAAATAAATAAAAATTTTAAAAAACGCAATGCCTCATTAGCTAGAATACTTTAAAATCATTTGTGGTTTCAATTTACATTTTCTTGATTACTGGTGCACAATTTTCATCCGTGTTTTTCTACTCATTTTCTCATAACCATTTGTCTTGCTTGAATAAGATAGAAAAAAACCCACAAAATTATTCAAAAATGAAGTCCATGATCCATAAGCCAATGAATGAATCCTATGCACATTGAAATCATATTTAAAAACATTCATAACTGATTTTAACCTAGATGATAAGGTATGCAACCAAAGCACCAATATTTGTGAAAGCTCCCCAGATGATTCCCATGTGCAGCAATGCTGGAAGCCACAGGCCTAAAGAATTCCAGACTAGGAAACATTGGTGTCCATTATATCATAGGGCTGAAAATGAACTGAGATTTTCTTAGAGGTGACGACATAGAGAGAGAGAAGTCAGAACTGGGAGCTAGGCCTTGAAAATGCAAGGCTTTTAATTTTAATTAGAAAGTAGCCTATTATACTGGGGCGCCTGGGTGGCACAGCGGTTAAGCATCTGCCTTCGGCTCAGGGCGTGATCCCGGCGTTATGGGATCGAGCCCCACATCAGGCTCCTCTGCTATGAGCCTGCTTCTTCCTCTCCCACTCTCCCTGCTTGTGTTCCCTCTCTCGCTGGCTGTCTCTATCTCTGTCAAATAAATAAATAAAATCTTTAAAAAAAAAAAAAAAGCAAAAGAAAGTAGCCTATTATAAGTTTAATCAATGATGCTAATAAAAAAAAGTAGTGCTGTGCAGTTAGAAAGAGCCCGAAGTCTATTGACCGCCAAGATGCATAGAACATAAAATTAAACAGATATAGAAAGTAAGTTGTTTTAAATATGAAAGATGGATTTTTAAGAACAAGAAAACCTCATGAAAGTCCTAAATCTCGGAGGTGCTATCATTATTTGATCACCAGTAGAAAGGTTTTTTAAAATATTTCTTTTTCTTTCTTTCTTTCTTTCTTTCTTTCTTTCTTTCTTTCTTTCTTTCTTCTTTCTTTTTTTTTTTTTTTACTTGTCAGGGAAAGAGAGCAAGAGAGCACAAGCAGGGGGAGCTGCAGAGGGACAGGGAGAAGCAGGATCCCCGCTGAGCAGGGAGCCCAATGTGGGGATTGATCTCAGGACGCGGGGATCATGAACGGAGCCGAAGGCAGACACTTAACGGACTGAGCCACCCAGGCACTCTTTTAAAAAAATATTTCCTTGTTATTTCTAAATATTTACAAATGTTTAAAATTTGTGAGACAATAAGGGTGTCTTATATGTCACTATGTGCGAAAGGAGAAAGCATGAATCTTTTACTTCAGGATTATTTTGTCCCATCACAAGAGAAGTATAAAGTTACAATTAACTGTTAGATTTCTTTTAACTTAATGTAAGTCTAAGGTATTGAACTCTAACATACATACCCAGAGTATCTGGGAATCTTAAAAAGCTAAAACAAATCATTCGTTTCTAGGTTATTCTCCGTTTTCTAGAGAACGTGAAAATTCTATTTTCTTTTGCTGCTAACAGTACTATGAATCTAGGGAAGAGCATTCAGCTTGAGAAATTCTCTTGTGCTCTATTGGCTCAGAGTCTTTGGAAGAGGGAAAACACAAGTGCACTGGCACTGGGTTAATTCATCTTCCAATAAAATGCTGATGGAAGTGCATCCATTTGGGGGGAGCATGGCCCAGTGTACTGCTGCCGCTATGAGACTGCCTGCTCCACCTGACTATGAACTCTTTGGCTGAAATTGGAATAAATAAAGCCGTGGGGGGGTACTGTATTTCTTACTTTAGTTTAACAAGAGGCAGGGCCTTTATTTTGGGGACTTTAATTTCTCAGTGGACATCGCATAAAAAGGGAGGCATTTTTTATTATATTTTTTGATCTCATCCTTTGAATTTAATTATTATCCATATAATTTTAGATAGTGGTGGTGAAAAATAGAATGAAGGTGAAAATTCAGCATAGGCTTTAGGGGCTTGGCGTTAGTGATATCTGTTCAGATGCATTTCGGTGTCCTCTGGGCTTCATGGCACATCCTGATGATTCCAGGAAGGTTCTGAAAGCAGCAATATTAAGTACTATACTAGGAATAGAGCTCCTCTGATGTATTTGTCTTCTCCCTAAAATGTGGCACAGGCATCCCAAGTTGACCAGAGGCTTGCATAGTAAGGTCAATAAGGAAAAGAACATGTTTCCACAGAAGAGCAATGGTCAAAGGGGGAGTAACTAATTGAGGCTTTCATTTATAGTTGGGGACATGATGTTTTATATTCTATGAAATGGACTTCAGCCCCTGGCTAATTCAACGAGCCTCCAGTCACCTGTGGAAACCTCCTTCTAAAGGCAGAAAGCCAGCCCGGGTTCAAAGTCTAAATTTCATGTGGTAGTAAAGTAAATCATAGCACTCTGAGGTATAAGCATTATTGTTTATTCCAGTGGTTATCACATGTGTTCTTTGCGTGATTATTAGAACACACAAAAGTGCTATGCGGTTCTCAGTTGATTACTTACGCGTGTATTCTCTTCTTCAGCAGGAAGAAAGGTGAAGAATTCAGACCCTAAACCTTAATTCCAAATTTCAAAAATAGAGCAGACACTGACTTGAAATATGTGTGTGTGTGTGTGTGTGTGTATATATATACACGCACACATATAATATATATACACACATAATTTTGTTTTTAAAAAATTTTTAAATATACTAAAAGTATAAAGCAACTTGAAAATAAAAGTCATTGTTTTTAAAGGTAGTCTTGGGCTAGATCATGGAATCTCCTCGACATGATACAAAGTATTTGGAATTTACTTTATGAAGATGAGGGAGCCGTTACAGATTTCTGATCATCGTTGTGTAGTGAACCAACACAACACGGTGAGTTGTTGAATGGATGACAAAAGTGTAGAGACAGAGAAAACAAGAATATATTGTCATAGTCCAGATGGGAAATAGAATGGCCCTGACCAAGGCAGCGACGGTGGAAACAGTGGAAAAGGATTACAAAGAATGAAGTGGATACAGTACCATAATGTTTATAAAGCACTGTATTCTATACTTTAAACTTCTGGTCTATGGCAAATCAGAGCAGCAATCTTAATCTTTCTACCTTAGCTATTGATATGTATATTCAACAATTTTGTAGAGAATGAAGCTCAGAGGAGATTGTAGATATTCTATTGCCATTCCAGAGAGCACCTGTTTAGCTGTCCTTGGCCAATCTGCTACTTCTCTGTGCCAGTGCAAAAGCTGTTAAATCCATCTAATACACTGCTATGCTTAGCAACAGAGCAAATAATTGGTATAGCATCCATATGGCAAATTGTGCCTTTAAATTGTTCATTACATTAGCCATCATTGGCCCCGAAAAGCAAATGACAGTACTTGCAGATGTTTTTAGCAGCATGTTTTCTTTTAGGTGTCCCTTAAAGAAATAGAACATGTCTTTTAAATTCAGAGATGGATAAAGGCAAAATAGCAATGTGTATTGCAAAGCCCTGGCGATTTTATTATTGCTGCTCATACTAGGGAAGAATTATTCACAAGGCAAAGCTCAAGCAAACAAAGAAACAAACAAAAAACAGCCTAAGTGTTCCTGAAAATGATTCCAAGAGATTTTTAACATATGTTGCATTAAAACCTCACCCTTTTTAAAGACATAGAATGCAATTGAAAGACTAAATCTCAAAAAAATGTTGTATTTACATCTATATACATGTACATATGTATACAGATATTATTTTATTTATTTATGTTTATAGTAAATATTTTATTTATTTATTTACTTATTTATTCATTCATTTATTTATTTGAGAGAGAAAAGGGGGGAGCGGAGGGAAAAGGAGAGAGAGAATCGCAGGCTCCCTGCTGAGCATGGAGCCCTATGCAGGGCTTGATCTCAGGACCCTGAGATCATGACCTGAGCCGAAATCAGCAATTGGGCACTTAACTGACTGAGCCACCCAGGTGCCCCTTATTTTATTTTTTAATTGACAAAAATAAACTTGATGACTTTGCATGTTAGGTCCTTGAAGAAAGTTTGAAAATTATGACATAAAAATAGGATCCAGTTTCTTCTTTCTTTTCCCTTTCCTTCCATTTCCTTCCTGAAAATGCAGCCTTAAAGCCATTCAGTCAGGTAACACAAGATGGGTTTCCGTGTTGGGATGGGGAGTGTGGTAAACTAGACAGGATGAGAAGGACATCTGTAGAGAAGGGGTATATACACAGCACACACAGGATGTTGGAGCCAGAGTGAGTGAGGAGGCTGTTCCTACAGTGGGGCAGCTGTTGTGGAATAGTAGAACCGGAGAAGGGTGAGGAGAATGTCCACATGGGCGCATCCTGGCATGGTCAGTCAGAGTCTGAACAGGACCCTAGGGCGTTTGTGCAGGAGAGGGAGTGGCAACAGGCAAGGGAGATATATTACATATTGATCAAATGCGTCATTATTTTAAGGATAAAGGGAGCCAGGTTTCTTACTGTCAGATGAGGAAATTAAAATATGGAAACTCAAAAACTAGAATAAACCTATGGTGTCAGAGATATCAGTGTGAATCACAGTTTTCAATAGAGAAGTAAAGCTGAAGATGTAAATTAATATACATATGAATATACATGTGTGTATGTGTGTGTATATTTATGCAAATATGTGTATGCATATGGATATATCCTGGAATACACCAATTTAATCAGTTAATCAAAGTGGACATTAACAGTGATGGCAAAAATTAACATGGTCCACCATCTGATAAAATGCCATCAGAACAAAGCATCACTTCTGTGATATTTCTATTAAGATGCATTACTTAAATTGAATCATGAAGAAAATTACTAATGCAAACTGAGGCATGTTCTGCTAAATAAAGGGATAATAATATAATTTTTAAATGTCATGATCATGACAGGCATAGAAAGCATGACGTTCTGGTTCAGACTAAAGGAATCAAGGAGAAATGACAAAATATAAGACATGATTCTAAACTGGATCTTTTTGCTATGAAACCATTATTCAGGTAATTGTTCAAATTTGAATGGGGGTCCACAAATTAGACGGTAACAATATATTCATGTTTATTTTCTTGTTTCAATGGTTAGATTGTCGTTGTCTAAGAGAATATATTTTGTGTGATATGCTCAAGTATTGGGACATCAGGTCGACAACTTTCAAGTGGCTCAGGGGAAAAAAAATGTTCTGTGCTGTAGTTGCAAATCTTCTGTTAATCTGAGATCATTTTTAAAAATAAAAAAGGGAAATTACTATAGAAAAATACATTAAAAACTAAAAATCAAAGAAAACATAAGATATGGAGCACACCAATCTAAATTTGTAAGCATTTCAGGTGAACATTTATAGTTTTAGAAGGACTTATTAAAGACATTCTTCCTGTTAAAATGACCTTGTATTATGTAAAAATGCAAATAGAAAATTACCTTTTTCAAAAAATAATTGTGAACTTTATCCAAGAACAATAATGTCTGAATATAAATAGTTAAAATGGATAAAGAAGATGCAAATACTTTTCCCTGAAAAGAGAAACCAGGTAGGAAATAAGCATTAGGTACACATGCCACTCTGGGGATAGAATGTGTTATAGCAGAAAGACTATTTGAAAACTGGATTTGTGATGTGGGAAAAAGGGATTAATATAGAGAAATATTACCGATGAAAAGACAGAAACCACAAAGACATTGTGAAGACAAACAATGTTATTTCTAGATAAAGAAAGTAACCATTGGAGATAGAATAAAAAAAAACATAGCAAAAATGCAAAATATGTTTGGAAGGAATATATAATTGGGTGATTGCTGAGAGAATACTTTCTGCCTGGATCCAAATTAGACTTAAGAGTTATCAAACAAGAAAGGCAAAAAGAAAGAAGTAAAACCTAGAAACAGTTGGTAAAATGGACTTGTAAAATAATATTTTATTGTCTATGGATGTACATTTATTCGTTATCCGATTGCTTTTCATCTGTTAAACTGACTTCTAGTTTCAAATGATTCCTAGATGCTTCTATTTCAAGAGGGAAAGTTGAACACAGTTTTCTTTCTCTCTGAGAGCATCAAATGATGTTTGCAAATAAAAATGAGACTAAACATATCACACCAAAGAGAATGGAAGGAAAATCATAATTAGTTTAATGACATAAAATAGAGAAGGCAGAAAAAAACTGTTGATAGAGGAAACAGAGTAAGCCTAAAATAAATGCAGGTTGGGACTGCATGGAGAAGGGAGCTAATGTGCTAAGAACCACCCAGGGAGGCACAAAGCTTAGGGTCATCCTCTGCAGAAAAGGACGTGGGAGTTAAGGGGGGTCTGCAGGGAGAGGCCATGGGTACCTGTTTCAGAAGTTCCCTGCTTCCCATCCCTATTCTACAGAGCAGGAATGACCTCGGGTTTAGCCCTAAGAAAATTTTGAAGGCATGGCAATAACTTTTTTTTTTTTTGCAAATATAGTTCATTAAGGTGATTGGACATGATATGTTTCTGTGAATCAATGCCAACTTTCAAAATGCTTTGTTTATCCAGCTTTATATCTCAGTTTTCCAGCTGAGCTATCAGTGACATACAACATTGTTTATGTTTATGACGCACACTGTGTTGATTCGATACACTTACTATGAATACCACCTTAGCACTTAGCTTACATCTCCATCATGTCCCATAATTCCTATTTCTTTTTTATAGTGAGAACATTGATGATCTACCCACTTAAGCAGTTTTTAAATAGCAACTTAGCCATTTTTAATAATACAGTATTAACTATAATCACAATGGTGTGCATTAGATTCCCCGAATTTATTCTACTTCTTACTCTTTGCAAAAAGTTAAAAAACAAAAAAGATGATTAGAGAAAACAGAGTTCCCGACTGTACCTTAAAACTAAAGCCATCTATCTGTATTTTGGCATCTGGAGGACACCAGACCAAAGCCTAGACGACACTCAACACTCATCTAAAGCACAGTTCTGTTCACGGCAGGAATGTCTGTCAGATTTCCCTTTCCAGTGAGAAAAATAGCAGCAAGCCACCTCCTTATGTGCGCGCACACACACACACACACACACACACACACACATACAACCTGTATCAGCCCCCAAATCAACTCAATCTTTCCTGAACACAGAGTATTTCCATCACATATAAGAAAACTAGCAGCTTAAAGAGAGTGCACAAGATGAATAAACATAATTGTTCCTGCAAGAAGAAAAGAGAAATCCTGGGGCAGAAAAGAAAAACAGAAAAGGTAGAACACAAGAATTGAGGCATTAAACTAGAAGTCTAGTTAGTGCAAAGGAATCTTATAATGTCTTTGTCAAAGGCCTACAAACCATCAGACAGACTAGAACAGGCGCTCACCAGAAGTAACCAATTCTACTTTTGGAGTGTTTGCCTCCAAGAAGCACAACTGTGCATAAGGGCTGCTGAGGCAAGGAAGGGCTGCTTTTCATCACTAATATTTTTAGACGAGTACCTGTTTTTTACTACTGTTATAAACAAACCAAACAGCTAAACATACAAAACAGCACCTGCCTAACAACCTGTAACACAAACTCCATGACGTCACGTTCAAGGAAAGTGGTTCAGGATAAAGATGACTGTGAAGATACCAAAACACAATCACAGACATAAAATCTTCCTAAACATTCTAAATGACACCAGGTAAAATATCAGAGTCATTTACAGAACAAATCTGAACAATCCTCCCTAAATATAGAGGAAAAGGACAAAAGGTAAAGGGTATGAGTGGGGGTGTATTAGACACAGATGATAAAAGATCAGATTTTTTTTTAAGGGAAAGAGAGCTATTTTGGAGAATAATACAAAACAATGCTAGCGTAAGCCATACTTTTTTTTTTTAGAAGAAAAATATGCATAGTTAGAAAAAAATATAGGCTACATATAAGGGAGCAAAAATCAAAATAGGGTTTTGATTTTTGTTATAATACTAAATGTCAGTAGGCAATGGAACATCAACAAACTTTCCAGCTAGAATTCTGTAGCTCCATAATATATAGTTACTTTCATGTCAAATGGGTAAACAAGAGATTACTGTGTAATACTATCTCGTGATAAAAAGAAATGAGCTATCAAACCACAAAAAGACATGGAGGATTCTTAAAAGCATATTGCGAATCTTAAAAGTCTTCACAATGTAGGATTCTACCTATATGACATTCTGGAAAAGACAAAACTACACAGTAAAAAGATCAGTGGTTGCTAGAGATTTGGGTGGAGAAGGGAGAGTGACATTTGTAGCTGAAGCACAGGGGATTTTCAGGGCAGTGAAACTTCTGCATGATACAGTAATGATAATTACATGTGGATGATTCATTTTTCAAAACCCATAAAATGTATAACACAAAGACTGAATGAACCCTAAGGTAAACAATGGACTTTAGTTAATAACAACAGCACATCATTATTAACTGCTGATGAATAGCTATTCAATAATTAATCAATATGAATTTATCAATCCTAACTAATATACCACACTAATGCAAGATGTAAACAATAGGGAAAACTGTAGCGGATGGAAGGGGAGATGTGGGAACTCTTGGTAATGTCCAATCAGTTTTTCTGTAAACCTAAAACCATTCTTTAAAAAGTCCAGAAATTAAAAAATAAAAAAGGATGATCAGAAAAATCAGAGCTCAGACAGTGTGTCTATCAACTTTCTCCTGTTCTGAAAATGAGAAACTGTTTTATTCTATCTCTCTGTGTGGAGAGAGAGAAATAGAACTTGGAAAAAAAGAAAGAAGAAAGAAAGAAAGAAAGAAAGAAAGAAAGAAAGAAAGAAAGAAAGAAAGAAAGAAAGAAAGAAAGAAAGAAGAAAGAAAGAAAGAAAGAAAGAAAGAAAGAAAGAAAGAAAGAAAGAAAGAAAGAAAGAAAGAAAGAAAGAAGAGAACTTGAAAACTAAAAGAAGAGTTGGATATAAATAGGAATTCGAGAAACTGCTGGTTACAAGGATTTGGGAGTCTTCCCTGAAATCGTTGGGAGCTCCCAGTGAGTAACATGGTGGGGCTGTGTGTTGAGCACCGCCTCTCCAGACCCAGTGGTTCAGGGTATCGTGCACTGCTTCCTGTCACTGTGCCCTTCCATTTCTGCTTTCTCCTGGATAGGAAGAGTTCCAAAAAGAAAAGCTTTCAAACTGCAAGGAGGAAATAGTGTTGCCTACCTATTATTTTTGTCTTTCAAAATGGAAATAACTGTTTCTATACACACCATTTCTGCTCTCTAAGACCAAATTTTTGAAATAATGATTTGTGCAAAACTCTATCTTCTGTTGAAGGATTAACAAGTTTAGTGACATGTGGAACTTTACTTGCTAATAGCAGACTCTAAGGTTATTTATCTATCTATGTATCTATCCATCTATCTATCATCTATCTATCTATCATCTATATCATCTATCTATCTATCTATCATCTATCTATCTATCATCTATCTATCTATCTATCTATCTATCATCTATCTATCTATCTAACTATCATCTATCTATCATCTATCTATCCATTTATTGAGAGAATGACACAGGGAGAGGGAGACAGAGAATCTTAAGCAGGCTTCATGTTCAGTGAAGAGCCCGATGTAGGGTTCAATCTCAGACCCTGAGATGATGAGCTGATCCGAAATCAAGAGTAGGATGCTTAATTCACTGAGCCACCCAGGCACCCCTCTCAGATCATTTCTAAATTCAGTTGTTGTTATTAAGTGTATTCTTTATAATAGTTCATGAAATCATTATATGTGACAGAACTAAGATATAACAGAGGTTTGGAGTTGTTTTGATATGCAAATTATCCTCAAAGCAAAGAAGGTTTTTTGGAGAAACTTGATTCTCATAAAAGTTTAAGATAAGCTATGAACATTCTGGAGGGGAAGAGAACAGTTGATTAATTAGTGAACAAGAAAGATAATGTTGGTGAGTTAGACATTTAAATGTTTTAATTTCTTTCAATATTTATTTTTATAAGTAGCTAATAGTTATACTTAATTTAATTACTAAGATAATTTTTGATGAAGAGACTGCCCTATCTGTCCTTGGTACCAATTTAAAGTGTTTTAAGAGAATTATTTACTCCTACACTGGGGGGTATATTTTAATAACATGTTTAAAATATTTAATCCTGGGTGCCTGGGTGGCTCAGTCAGTTAACTGTCTGTCTTCGGCTCTGGTCATGATCCTGGAGTCCCGGGATCAAGTCCCACATCATCGGGCTCCCTGCTCAGCGCAGAGTCTGCTTCTCCCTCTGCCCTTTATCCCACTTGTGCTTGCTCTCATTCTCTCTCTCACTCTCAGATAAATAAATAGAATCTTAAAAAAAAAATTTAATCTTAAACAGGTAGTATTTTTTTTAAAGATTTTATTTATTTATTTGACAGAGATAGAGACAGCCAGCGAGAGAGGGAACACAAGCAGGGGGAGTGGGAGAGGAAGAAGCAGGCTTCCAGCAGAGGAGCCTGATGTGGGGCTCGATCCCAAAACACCGGGATCATGCCCTGAGCCGAAGGCAGACACTCAACATCTGAGCCACCCAGGTGCCCCAGATTTTTTTTTAAAGGTGTAGGTTGTTTTAGAGAAATGTGACAAAAAATACAAACAAGTATCATAATTTACGTTAAAGAAAAATGTCCACATCTAGATTTTTTAAGTTAGCAGTGTATAAAAGAACAAAATCAAAGTAATATTTTAACAAAGCCAATTTATATTTTTTAATAGTTGGTCTCCACTATGGCCCGCAAGATCTGTTCCCTTTTAATGTATACAATTTGCACTCCACTGATTGCTAATCAGATTGAACATTCTTTTTTTTTTTAATGATTTTTTATTATATTATGTAAGTCACCATACAGTACATCCCCGGTTTCCGATGTAAAGTTCGATGATTCATCAGTAGCGTACAACACCCAGTGCACCATGCAATACATGCCCTCCCTACCACGCATCACTGGTCTATCCCATTCCCCCACCACCCTCCCCTCTGAGGCCCTCAGTTTGTTTCTCATAGTCCATAGTCTCTCATGTTTCATTCCCCCTTCTGATTACCCCCCCTTTCTTTATCCCTTTCTTCCCCTACTGATCATCCTAGTTCTGATGTTCCATAGATGAGGGAAATCATATGATAATTGTCTTTCTCTGCTTGACTTATTTCACTTCGCATTATCTCCTCCCATGCCATCCATGTTGCAGCAAATGTTGAGAATTCATTTTTTCTGATAGCTGAGTAATATTCCATTGTATATATGGACCACAACTTCTTAATGCAGTCATCTGTTGAAGGGCATCTCGGCTCCTTCCACGATTTAGCTATCGTGGACAATGCTGCTATGAACATTGGGGTGCATATGGCTGTTCACTTCACTACGTCTGTATCTTTGGGGTAAACACCCAGTAGTGCAATGGCTGGGTCATAGGGTAGCTCAATTTTTAACTTTTTAAGGGACCTCCACACTGCTTTCCAGAGTGGCTGTACCAACTTGCATTCCCACCAACAATATAGGAGGGATCCCCTTTCTCCACATCCTCTCCAGCATTGTATCTTGCCTTGTCCATTTTTGCCATTCTAACTGGCATAAGGTGGTATATCAGTGTGGTTTTGATTTGAAGTTCCCTGATGGCTAATGATCTTGAACATTTTTTCATGTGTCTGTTAGCCATTTGTATGTCTTCACTGGAAAAGTGTCTGTTCATATCTTCTGCCCATTTTTTGATTTGTTTATTTGTTTCTCGTGTATTGAGTTNTTTTCTCATGTATTGAGTTTGAGAAGCTCTTTGTAGATCTTGGATACCAGGCTTTTATCTGTAGTATCATTTGCAAATATATTCTCCCAATCCGTAGGCTGCCTCTTAGTTTTTTTGACTGTTTCCTTGGCTGTGCAGGAGCTTTTTATCTTGATGAAGTCCCATAAGTTCATTTTATCTTTTGTTTCTCTTGCTTTTGGAGATGTGTCATGAAAAAGATTGCTTTGGCTGATGTCGTAGAGGTTGCTGCCTATGTTCTCCTCTAGAATTTTGATGGATTCCTGCCACACATCGAGGTCTTTCATCCATTTGGAGTTTATTTTTGTGTATGGTGTGAGAGAGTGGTCAAGTTTCATCCTTTTGCATGTAGCTGTCCAATTTTCC
>NC_048222.1:83429830-83430243 GCF_002007445.2 Ailuropoda melanoleuca | reverse complement strand
TTCTCTATTCTGTTCCATTGGGCTATATGTCTGTTTTTTTGTGCCAGTACCATGCTGTCTTTGTGATCACAGCTTTGTAGTACAGCTCGAAATCCGGCATTGTGATGCCCCCAGCTTTGTTTTTCCTTTTCAACAGTTCCTTGGAGATTCGGGGCCTTTTCTGGTTCCATACAAATTTAAGGACTATTTGTTCCAGTTCTTTGAAAAATGTCCTCAGTATTTTGATCAGGATAGCATTGAAAGTGGGTTGCTCTGGGTAGCATGGACATTTTAATTATGTTAATTCTTCCGATCCATGAGCATGGAATATTTTTCCATCTTTTTATGTCTTCCTCAATATCTTTCAAAAGTGATCTATAGTTTCTAGGATATAGGTCCTTTACGTCTCTGGTTAAGTTAATTCCAAGGTAACG